>NC_052151.1:143102785-143284265 GCF_902713615.1 Scyliorhinus canicula | reverse complement strand
ATTCCCAGCTGGGTCACTGTCTGTGTGGAGTCTGCACGTCCTCCCCGTGTGTGCGTGGGTTTCCTCCGGGTGCTCCGGTTTTCCTCCCACAGTCCAAAGATGTGCGGGTTAGGTGATTGGCCATGCTAAATTGCCCATAGTGTCCTAAAAGTAGGTAAGGGGGGGTTGTTGGGTTACGGGTATAGGGTGGATACGTGGGTTTGAGTGGGGTGATCATTGCTCGGCACAACATCGAGGGCCGAAAGGGCCTGTTCTGTGCTGTACTGTTCTATGTTCTATGAAACCCCACCAACTGGTTCCCAGGGCACCATATCAATATCAGTGCCTTTTTGGAGAGGAAATGACAAAACTGATGTCAGTGTTTCTTTTCCCCAGATACAGATCCAGCTCCATTATTTGCCAATATGGGCATTTCAATCAAGGCTGAGGTTGTGGGAAAGGTGTTGGAGTGGGATGTTGGGGGGACTCATTGCTGTTGACCAGGGGTCACCATCTGATCCTAAGCTGCCACTGGGTTGCTGCAAGGGAAAATTCCCTCAGGGGGCAGGATTCTCCGATAATCGGCGCTATGCCGGGACCCGGTTCCAAAAACGGTGCGGATCACTCTGGTGTCGGGTCCCTCCAAACGGCGCAAATGCTCCGGCGCGGAATGGGCTGGTGGCGGCGTGACGGCATTCGCGATGGCGCCACCCGCCATGGATGCGCGCCGTCATTGACGCCAGGCGACGTCACAGCACAAAAGACGCGCCCCCCGCACCCCCCTCCCGGAGATCCGAAAAGATTGCCGCCCGCCGCGCAGCCCCGAGGTTCCAGGAGCGCATCGAGGCGCTCCTGGACGCAGTAGAGCAGAGGAGGGAGGCCCTGTACCCTGGGCACAGCTGCAGGGGTGCCCCACGCCTCAGCCGGCACCTGTGGAGGGAGTTTGCAGAGGCCGTCAGTGCTGTGGCAGTGACACCAAGGACAGGCGCACAATGCCACAAGAAGGTGAATGACCTCGTCAAGGCAGCCAAGGGGAGTACCCCCCACCGCCCTCGATGTGCAGCACACCCCCAAGTGCAACCAACCCTAACCATAACCATAATGTGCTGCGTACCTATGCCAATATACGCACAACCGCTGGCCTGCATGTATATCCCTGCCTAACATTGTTGCCCTTTATCCCTGCCACACCCCCCCCACCCCCACAGGAGAAGCACGCACACAACAACAGGGAGCGTGAGAGGACTGGAGGGTGCCCAGTTGATGAGAAACCACTCACCGTTCATGAGGAAAGGGCCCTGGAACTGGCAGGCGGACCCGAGGACCGGGAGGCTGCCAATGCAGAGGCTGGGAGCGCACCACCAAGTGAGACCCCCCACAGCCCGTCCCCATTCCCCCCATACCCCCTCCCCCATATCCCCCCTCCCCCATATCCCCCCTCCCCATATCCCACTCCCCATATTCCCCCTCCCCATATCCAACTCCCCCATATCCCCCTACCCCATATCCCCCCTCCCCCATATCCCCCTCCCCATATCCCCCCAAATCCACCATATCCCCTACCCCATAACCCCTCCCCCATATCCACCTCCCCCATATCCCCCCTCCCCCATACCCCCTCCCCCACATTCCCCTCCCCCATATCCACCTCCCCCATATCCTTCCTCCCCCATATCCCCCCTCACCCCATATCCCCCTCCCGCATTCCCCCTCCCTCATATCCCCCTCCCCCATATCCCCCCTTACCCCATATCCCCCCATAACCCCTTCCCCTATTCCCCCTCCCTCATATCCCCCATATCCATGTACCATGTCTGGTACACTAAGTCGTGCGTACAACACAGCCGTCCCGGTACAGCAGGTGGAGGTAGGAGCAGCCGAGGGGCCGGAAGGTCGGAGGGCAGACCGGCCCCAGCAACCAGCTGCTGTCCAGACGGGTCCCGGGTTCCTGGAGTTACCACACCCGCCCATAGACACGATGCAGTCACCGAACCAGGGACGATCGAAGGGGGTGACAGCTGGCTTGTGGCGGCTGCAGACTCAGGTGGAGGAGTGCACCCGCGTCCAGGAGCTTGGAGTGGTGTCGGTCATGCGTGCCACCAAGGCCGAAACCGCACGGGTGGCGTCCGCGGTGGAGGCAATGGGGGCGACGGTGTCAGACATGGGAAGCAGGATGCAAGGCCTGGGGCTTTCCGTGCAGGCAGCATCTGTGGCCCAGGACATGGCTGCCCTCTCACAGGAAGCCATGAGAAAGTGCCAGCGGCAGATGGCAGAGGCGCTCAACGCCGTGGCTCTGTCTCAGCAGGCAATGCCGCAGTCCCAGCAGGCAGTGGCCCAGTCTCAGCAGGCCATCGCTGAGGGCATCGGCGCCATTGCCCAGGTCCTGTTGGGCGTCGCCCAGACACAGTCAGGGATGACCAACTCCCTGAGCTCCATGGCTGCAAATTTGCAGACCCTTGTCGATACCAGGGCGGACCTTCAGGACTGGCAGCACCAGGTGTCGGGGGGGGCGTTGGATGGCCGGTCCGTTCGCATCCCCGACCCATGTAGAGGCCCGGGGGCCATCGGGCACCCCGAGGGAGGAGGTGCTGTGGCCCGTCCCTGGTCCCCCTGTAGGGGAGGTCCCGGAACACCGCGGCACCTCGGACTCCCCTCCCTTCCGTCCCAGGTGCATCTGGTGGGCAACGGGCAGGACAGGCTGGCAGCTCGCCATCCCAGTCGCCCGAGCCGCAGCCTGGCCAATTTAGGCCAGGCCGCCCCAGGAAACGGACGCCAAAGGGATAATGAGTCACAGGGCAGGAATCACAGGAGTCCACACAGGGCACAGACGAGTTATAGGGGCGAGGGCACGTCTATGGACTGTTTGTAATTAAAATCACTTTCACACATACTAATCTGCCTTTGTGCTCTATCCGAAGCGTGCGGGGGTGTGGTATGAGGTGACCGCCAGTGTGTGTGTGAGGGGTGGTAATTACATCGGCCCCAGGTGAGTGTGCCCCCCCCCCTCTCCCCGGGTCGCCCTCGCCATACCCCTGGGCAGAGGACGGGACCGTGCGCTTCAGTGTCACGGCCACATGCAGGGATGGTCCAGGTGGAGGGTGGTACCGTGGCCATGGGTCAGATATTGTCCAACGATGTAGAGCCAGGAGCTCATCGCAGAGCGTGTCATCATCATCCTCCATGGCCTGCAATAGACACGTTTCCACCGGCGACCATGTGAGCCCGGCCTGTTGTGCCGCAGGTGGATGTGCAATGGAGGGGTGGTGTGCATGCGGATGGGGTGGGGGTGGTTGGTGGTGGGTGGGTGGTGGGAGGTGAGAGTGTTGGTGGTGGTCGGTGGGTAGGGAGGGTAGTCGGCTGGTGCTGTGGTGTGCGGTCTATGCCCATACTCGCCGATTCCCACGTCCCCTAGTTAGTGAACCGGGCGGCTATCAGCCTGTCCCGTGCCCGCTGGCCCAGCCGGTAACGGTGGGCAGCCTCCTGTCCATGTCCAGCCCATTGGTCCTGACCATTGCCCCCATCCTCCTCATCTAGGGGAGGACTGCGCCACGTCCTGCTGCTCCTCCACTCCCCCCTCCTCTGCCTGCGGCACATCGCCCCTCTGCTGGGCTATGTTGTGCAGGACGCAGCAGACCACAACGATGCGGCCGACCCTATCTGGCGGGTACTGGAGGACATGTCATCATTGCCCATACACCCCCCTCCCCCCCCCCCCCCCCCACCCCCGCCACAGTCAGCTGCCATGTGCAGCATGGGCGCAACTGTTGGAGGCTGGCACCTGGCCAGGCGGACGACCTCTTCCCCCTCCCCGGCACTCACCCTCTCCCCCCTCCCCGGCCCTCTCCACACCTCCCCGGCACTCACCCTCTTCCCCCTCCCCGGCACTCACCCTCTTCCCCCTCCCCGGCACTCACCCTCTCCCCCCCTCCCCGGCCCTCTCCCCCCCTCCTCGGCACTCACCCTCTTCCCCCTCCCCGGCACTCACCCTCTTCCCCCTCCCCGGCACTCACCCTGTCCCCCTCCCCGGCACTCACCCTCTCCCCCCCACCCCGGCACTCGCCTTCTCACCCCCTCCCCGGCACTCACCCTCTCCCCCCTCCCCGGTACTCACCCTCTTCCCCCTCCCCGCACTCACCCTCCTCCCCCCTCCCCGGCCCTCTCCACACCTCCCCGGCACTCACCCTCTTCCCCCTCCCCGGCACTCACCCTCTTCCCCCCCTTCCCGGCACTCACCCTCTCCCCCCTCCCCGGCCCTCTCCCCCCCTCCCCGGCACCACCCTCTTCCCCCTCCCCCACTCACCCTCTTCCCCCTCCCCGGCACTCACCCTGTCCCCCCTCCCCGGCACTCACCCTCTCCCCCCCACCCCGCACTCGCCTTCTCACCCCCTCCCCGGCCTCACCCTCTCCCCCTCCCCGTACTCACCCCCTCTTCCCCCTCCCTGGCACTCACCCTCTCCCCCCTCCCCCCTCCCCGGCACTCACCCTCTCCCCGGCACTCACCCTCTCCCCCCTCCCCCGGCACTCACCCCCCCCCCCGCACTCACCCCCTCCCCCCTCCCCAGCACTCACCCTCTCTCCCTGGCACTCACCCTCTCCCCTCTCCCCATCACTCACCCCTCCCCTCCTCCCCCCTCGCCCTCTCCCCCCTCCCCGGCACTCACCCTCTCTCCCCCCCCCGCCCTGGCACTCACCCCCCCTCCCCGGCACTCACCCTCTCCCCCCTCCCCGGCACTCACCCTCTCCCCCCTCCCCGGCACTCACCCTCTCCCCCCTCCCCGGCACTCACCCCCGTCCCCGGCACTCACCCACTCCCCCACTCCCTGGCACTCACCCCCCTCCCCGCACTCACCCTCTCCCCCCCTCCCGGCACTCACCCTCTCCCCCCCTCCCCGGCACTCACCCTCTCCCCCCTCCCCGGCACTCACCCCCGTCCCCGCCACTCACCCACTCCCCACTCCCCAGCACTCACCCTCTCTCCCCGGCACTCACCCTCTCCCCCCTCCCCCCTCCCCATCACTCACCTCTCCCCCCTCCCCGGCACTCGCCCTCTCCCCCCTCCCCGGCACTCACCCTCTCCCCCTCCCCGGCACTTACCCCCCTCCCCGGCACTCACCCTCTCCCCCCTCCCCGGCACTCACCCTCTCCCCCCTCCCCGCACTCGTCCCCCTCCCCGGCACTCACCCACTCCCCCCTCCCCGGCACTCACCCTCTCCCCCCTCCCCGGCACTCGCCCCCTCCCCGGCACTCACCCTCTCCCCCCTCCCCGCACTCACCCTCTCCCCGCACTCACCCTCCCCCCCACCCCGGCACTCACCCCCCTCCCCGGCACTCACCCCCCTCCCCTACTCTCCCCCCTCCCCCCTCACCGGCACTCACCCTCTCGCCCCTCCCCGGCACTCGCCCTCTCCCCCCTCCCCGGCACCCGACCCCCCTCCCCGGCACTCGCCCTCTCGCCCATCCCCGGCACTCACCCCCCTCCCCATCACTCACCCTCTCCCCCTTCCCCGGCACTCGCCCTCTCGCCCCTCCCCGGCACTCGCCCTCTCCCCCCTCCCCGGCACCCGGCCCCCCTCCCCGGCACTCGCCCTCTCGCCCATCCCCGGCACTCACCCTCTCCCCCCATCATTCACCCCCCTCCCCGGCAGTCCACCCTCTCCCCCCTCCCCGGCACTCACCCTCTCTCCCCGGCACTCACCCCCCTCCCCGGCACTCACCCTCTCCCCCCCTCCCTGGCACTTGCCCTCTCCCCCCCTCACCGGCCCTCACACTCTCACCCCCTCCCCGGCACTCACCCTCCTCCCCGGCACTCAGTCCCCCCTCCCCGCACTCACCCTCTCCCCCCTCCCCGGCACTCACCCTCTCCCCCCTCCTCGGCACTCACCCTCCCTCCCCGGCACTCACCCCTCTCCCCCCTCCCCAGCACTCACCCTCTCCCCCCTCCCTGGCACTCACCCTCTCTCCCCGGCACTCACCCCCCTCCCCGGCACTCACCCTCTCACCCTCTCCCCGGCACTCGCCCTCTCCCCCCCCCTCACCGGACCTCACCCTCTCACCCCCTCCCCGGCACTCACCCTCCTCCCCGGCACTCGCCCTCTCCCCCCCTCCCCGCACTCGCCTCTCCCCCTCCCCAGCACTCACCCTCTCCCCCCTCCCCAGCACTCACCCCTCCCCCCCTCCCCGGCACTCACCCCCCCTCCCCGGCACTCACCCACTCCCCCCTCCCCAGCACTCCCCCTCCTCCCCGGCACTCACCCCTCCCCCCCTCCCCAGCACTCTCCCCCTCCCATCACTCACCCTCTCCCCTCCTCCCCGGCACTCGCCCTCTCCCCCCCTCCCCGGCACCACCCTCTCCCCCCTCCCCGGCACTCACCCTCTCCCCCCTCCTCGGCACTGACCCTCCCTCCCCGGCACTCACCCTTTCCCCCCTCCCCGGCACTCACCCTCTCCCCCTCCCCAGCACTCACCCTCTCCCCCCTCCCCGGGCACTCACCCTCTCTCCCCGGCACTCACCCTCCCTCCCCGGCACTCACCCTTTCCCCCCTCCCCGGCACTCACCCTCTCCCCCCTCCCCAGCACTCACTATCTCCCCCCTCCCCGGCACTCACCCTCTCTCCCCGGCACTCACCCCCCTCCCCGGCACTCACACTCTCCCCCTCTCCCCGGCACTCGCCCTCTCCCCCCCCCTCACCGGTCCTCACCCTCTCACCCCCTCCCCGGCACTCAGTCCCCCCTCCCCGACACTCACCCTCTCCCCCCTCCTCGGCACTCACCCTCCCTCCCCGGCACTCACCCTCTCCCCCCTCCCCGGCACTCACCCTCTCCCCCCTCCCCAGCACTCCCCCTCCTCCCCCCTCCCCGGCACTCACCCTCCCTCCCCGGCACTCGCCCTCTCCCCCCTCCCCAGCACTCACCCTTTCCCCCTCCCCAAGCACTCGCCCTCTGCCCCCTCCCCGGCACTCGCCCCCCCTCCCCGGCACTCACCCTCTCCCCCCTCCCCGGCACTCACCCTCTTTCCCCCTCCCTGGCACTTACCCTCTCCCCCCTCCCCGGCCCTCACCCTCTCCCCCCCTCCCGGCACTCACCCCCTCCCCGGCACTCACCCTCTCCCTCCTCCCCGGCACTCACCATCTCTCCCCCCCCGGCACACCCTCTCCCACCTCCCCGGCACTCACCCCCCTCCCGGGCACTCACCCTCTCCCCCCCTCCCTGGCACTCACCCTCTCCCCCCCTCCCCGGCACTCACCCTCTCTCCCCGGCACTCACCCCCCTCCCTGGCACTCGCCCTCTCCCCCCTCCCCAGCACACCCCCCTCCCCGGCACTCACCCTCTCTCCCCGGCACTCACCCCCCTCCCCAGCACTCACCCTCTCCCCCCTCCCTGGCACTCACCCTCTCCCCCCCTCCCCGGCACTCACCCTCTCCCCCCTCCCCGGCACTCGCCCTCTCACCCCTCCCCGGCACTCGCCCCTCTCGCCCCTCCCCGGCACTCGCCCTCTCGACCATCCCCAGCACTCACCCTCACCCTCTCTCCACGGCACTCACTCATTCCCCCCTCCCCATCACTCACCCTCTCCCCGCTCCCCGGCACTCACCCTCTCCCCCCTTCCCGGCACTCGCCCTCTCGTCCCACCCCGGCACTCACCCTCACCCCCCTCCCCGGCACTCACCGGCTCTCCACGGCACTCACCCAATCCCCCCTCCCCGGCACACCCCCCTCCACGGCATTGACCCTCACCCCCTCCCCGGCACTCACCCTCTGCCCCTCCCCGGCACTCATCCTCTCTCCCCGGCACTCACCCCCCTCTCCGGCACACCCTCACCCCCCTCCCCGTCATTCGCCCTCTCCCCCCCACCCCCCCTTCCTCCCCCTGCCCCTCACCAGAACTTTCAACTTTGCTGGGGCATGTATCAAGTGATATTGTGTTGTTAGCCCATTATGCACCCTGCCTGGTTATCCTTTCCACTGCTATAGAGATCATTGTGGAGAGCTGAAAGAAAACCATTGCATAATGTGTTTTAAATAGTGATCTTAACTTTGCACTTCTTTATGTTCTTCCCATTCTGCTCTGGATGCTTGCTTCCAAGCCTCAACGAGGGCTAGAGTTCAACAGATTAAAACCTGTTCTCAATGTAGAAGATGGATTCATCTTCCTTTATAGTAATCCTTAATGAAGCTTTATTTGACTTCTGTGTCTCAGATGATTTTCACCTTTCTTTGTTCCAGAAAGTATTGTTTCACTTGTCCAGGTTATTTAGCTAAGAATTCCTGTTTATTTGGGGAATGAACAAACAACTCTCTTCCACTTACTTTGGGGGCGATTCTCCGCTGCGCGGACCAAGTGCCCGCGCCATCGTGAACGCCGTCACATTTCACGACGGCGCGAATAGGGCCTGGGCACGACCTATTCTGGCGCCCTCAGTTGGGGCAGCCCAATCCTGCGCATGCGCAGTTTGCCGCGCCACCCTGCGCATGCCCGGGGAACTTCTTACGCGCACCGGCCCTGACGCAATATGGCGTGGGTGTTCAGGGGCTGACCACTGCGGAATGTAGGCCCGGTGGGGGGGAAGAGGCGGGCCCGCCAATTGGTGGGCCTCGATTGCGGGCCAGACCCCTTCGAAGAACCCCCCTGGTGAAGGAGCTCCCCCCCCCCACAGACCAGCCCCCGAAACGTTCCCGCAGAGTTCCCGCCGGCAGCGACCAGGGGAGGACGGCACCGGCGGGACCCTATTGTGTCGGAGCAGCTGCTCAGCCCATTCGGGCCGGAGAATCACCGCTCGCTGTTTGCGGCGATACTCCGAGCGGCCCGGCGCGATTCACGCGGCGCTGGTTTCTGGGGGGTGGGAGAATCGCATGCGGGGGTCGGGGGCGGCATGGCACGATTCGCGCGGAGCCCTGGCTATTCTCCCAGCCCGCATTGGGGGAGGGGGGGGGGTGAATACCGCCCTTTAAATTTGGAGGATGGGCAGACAAAAGCAGCAGAATATCAGATGAGCTGAACGTTATGGAGGGAGGACGAGGATAGGAGGCCGGCTGAGGAGCATCGACAAAGTCAAGTTTAGAGGTGACAGTAGGAAAGGACATTAATGAATAAGGACATTAACAATAGTTGAGCTAAGGTAGAATGGGAGGTCAGAGATGTTATGGCGATAAAAGCAAACGGTCTTTGTGGTGGAGAGAATTTACTGTTGGATCTCAGCTTGAGGTCAAATAGGACATGAAGCTTGCAAGAAACCAGGTATGATGTGAAATGGGGTGCCAATTTGCTATTAGCCATTTTGTACTACCAATGATAACTAATTTCACCCCAATATATTTTATAGTCTTCTTCTTCAGTAATCACTCACTATGAGTATGATTGTCCACCTAAGAAACTCCGTGTCACTGGTCATGGCATCTGTGGGTCATTGCCTGGCTGGTGAGCCTGAGCCAAGAGTGCATCTTCGACCACGCACTTGGCAGGTGTTTCCAGAATGTGGGTCTGGTCCTTGGACTAAAGATCGCGGGTATTCCTTTCTCAGGCTGCTTTTCCAGACCTCCTCTTGCAGTTAGATTTGTGTCCCTTCAGTCAGGACATTCCTCCAAGTAGGTCTCATCTGAGCAAGGGTCTCTCAGGTGTTGCCTTTCTTGAGGTAAGCCTTCAGGGTGCCTTTGAAGCACTTCCTTTGTCCTCCTCTTGTTCGGGAGTCTTCCTTCAGCTGGGCGATGAAGATTTGCTTTGGAAGTCAAGACTCTTGACATCTTAAGCACATGGCTGGCCCAGTGGAGTTGGATTTGGATGATCATGACCTCAGTGCTGGTTGTCTTGGCTCCTTCAAGGCCACTGATGTTAGTATGCCTGTCCTTCCAGCATTGCTGGTACCTCTCCAGAACCTTAAGGTAGAATCTGTAAGTGTTGCATGTTTCTGAGCCATATAGAAGACTTGGGAAGATGATTGCCTTGTACAGCAGGATCTTTGTATTAGCACAGATGTGGCAGTTATCAAAGACTCTTGTCCTCAGGCACAGAAGACTGCACTCATGGATTGGATACCGATGCACTATCAATTACGACGAGAGTAGAGAGTAATCGAGGCTTTATTAAGCAGAGATGTGTTGCCTGCTGCAGCTGCTACTAGAAATGGTAGCAGCTCGGTGCGCACACACATTTATACTCCACCTACTGGGTGGAAGCAGCAGGCAGGGATCTACCCCCGTACCTGTAGTACAGGAGCCTTATTGTATTACCTCTAATACCCGTATTATACAAACAGTGGTGACTACCACAGATACGATGTTGAATTTCCTCATCGGTGTCTGTCTTAGATGAGAGGTGGCTCCCCGGTTGGGGAAATGTTCCACATCTGGGAGGGTTTCTCCATTGATCTTGATGGGGGCGCGGGACTGGATCTTGCCTTGGGGCGGGTTGGTAAAGGATTTGAGTCTTCTTGAGGTTGAGGCTGAGACCGATACTTCGGAATGCTTCGCGAAGGCATCAAGCATGGCTTGGACAGCCTCTTCTGAGAGATGGCGATGTCATCCGCACATGGAAGTTTTTATAGTACAGTATATATTAAGCATACCTAACTTATTGCAGCAAAAAATAATTAATTCACAACTGCTGTGGAATCTATTGATGTAAGTAATATTCTTATGTAGAGGTCTTTTTTAATATTATTTATTATTGTCACAAGTAGGCTTACATTAACACTGCAGTGAAGTTACTGTGAAAATCCCCAAGTCGCCACATTCCGCGCCTGTTCGGGTACACTGAGGGAGAATTCAGAATGTCCAATTCACCTAACAGCACATCTTTTGGGTCTTGTGGGAGGAAACCAGAGCACCCGGAGGAAACCCACGCAGACAAGGGAGAACGTGCAGACACGGCACAGACAGTGACCCAAACCGGGAATCGAACCTGGGACCCTGGCGCTGTGAAGCAACAGTGGTAATCATTGTGCTACCATCCCGCCCGTCCTTTTCGTCCTTTTCTTGCCATCTATGTGAAGCTGCCTGGCAAATGTTTCTTCAAAGCCTGCAGGCAGACTCTTGGATTTGAAGATAACACCTTCAAGGAAGCGACTGGAACCTGACAGATTTAAATAACTGTCTGTTAGATTCATAAAGTAATCAAACAAAGACATATCTGACAAATCTCAGATGAGGCTTGGATTTGAATCGAATAGCTTTGTCCCTCTCCCAGGCATCAAGCACAGTCAAACTGACTAACATCTTCAACAATTAAATCAGTTTAAACTGAGAAGGAAGCTGGGGTTTTAACCCTTTTGTTACTGCGATAAATTAAAGAAAAATGCTTCACTGTTACCAGACTCTCATTGCCATCATATGAATGGACTATATAATTCTCTAGGTTTTAAGAGAACACTACTCTGACAAATACAGCATGCAAACAGCCACCTTCCCCTATGGGCAGATGTCAGAAATATTCACCACAAAGAACAGTTGAGAGAGAGGAACTTTCAACAGTTTGCATTCCAAATATTCCTGCCCAAACAATCAGATTTGACCCGGTTGGGAAAATTCTTTTTAAAAAATGGATCTAGGTGATTTAGCCAAATGTAACAGTCAAATGGACAGAACTCTGGTACAGATCTCTGAAATAAGCAAAGATTCATTGAATCCCAGTTCACTCATGACTGAACATAGTGTTGTTGATCATTTGTGTACAAGTTTAGTTCCAACACATATTTTACCTTCACTTGCACTTAACAAGTGTCCAGTGAAATTCTAAGCACAGGGATTCAATGAGGAAATTGTTTTTTTCTCAATACGTTGTGATATTAAAGAAGTTTTACACACATTGCCAATGCCTAGTTTTCAGCAAGGCTTCGGTCATGGAATAACCAAGAAGAACCAAGTTAAGAACCTCTGCTGCTACACCACAATGTCAGCCATCAAAACACATTCCTGATGCAGCATTTAATGTAACAACAGCTGCACACAATTTTCAATGTGTCTTTTGAGTATGATGATACACTTTCATTACTGACACATCATCATGCTCTCCTCGATTGATGAACCGAGCTTTGCCAGAATCTTTACCTTTACATTTTTAAAATGTTTTAACAAGAATATTTGAAAACGAAACACTGACACATATTGAATACCTTCTTTTTTCAACGTTAGATATTAGAAATATGAAAATGTATATATTCAGTCTAAATGGTCTTACAAAATCAATGACTTACAGCATGCCTGACTATTACTTTTAGTGGTTAATTATGGAAGTGTGATATCATAGGCCCCTGGCTCATGTTGATAGCGTATCCGGTGCATTAGTAATTAAATATATGCTTTGTCACTTCTATTTTGTTTGCATTGTGACCTTAACTGCCTTCTGAAGGTAGATGATTCTGTACATGTGATTGGGAAGTGAGAGATTGATGTATGATTATGTTCATGTGGTTAGGTATCACTTACACTGGAGATGTCCCTTCCAGCTACAAAAGACAATGGTGCAAGCACTTCGAAAAATGTTATTAATGCCGGTCTGAATAGTTTGTGAAATATAATACACTGTGACTTCACCTGCTGTGAAAAATTGAGTTGATAGGAGCATCTAACATTCCTATGTAGGGGAACATTGAGTATAGTTTTTCTTTCTAATTTTCTAACTGGTGGTTTTGATGCGAGGCTTGACTTGGCGACTGTACAACTTCAAGATTTAAAATGAGATGGCGGGGAGGGAGATAATATAGCTCAGTAGAAAATGTCCAGCAACAAGGGTGGCAAGTGTTCTAAGCAGCTACCTCTTACCTAAACAAATGCACACCTCTCATAACCTACTGGTTAATCATCTCTCACTTGAAAAGCCAAAGATCAGATATACCTTTTGCTGGCTAGATACCAGAATGAAATTTTTTCTTATCTGATTGTTTGCAGATATACTACACTCAGCACGTTTAAAATGTTTACATTGCACAAGTTATTCCAATAAAACACCTCAGGTGGTTAGAAAAAGCTTTACCATCAGAACGAAGGTAGAGATAGGGAGATTGAGCAGTTCTGTCCAGTTGAATTGTGACTTCTGGTGCCTGGTGAGGGAGCAGTGTTAATAATGGGTCCAGACAAACTGCGGCCCGAACTGTTGAACAGAAAACAGCAGGAAGCAAGAATAAAATAGCTAAAGACAAACTTTGACATTTGGTAATGTTTAGTGCATAAAGCAATGAAACTGATTAATGACTAGTGTTGCAAAGCATTTCAACTGTGAAACATTAGCAAAACATCCTGCCCTGAATATCAGTAAATATAGTTTCTGGCGTACAGAGAAAAACTCAGACAATACATGTGAGACAGAAACAAAAACAACAGCCTACTGGTGAGCCATGAGCAGTGGGACAATGGCTCACATGTACTATTTTGGGCCATCAGGAGGAGCTGCTGAATGAAGGCCCGCTGCTTCTCTAGAGAAAGAAGGGCACAATCAAAGTAAGGACCAGCATGCGTTCTCCTCACACTACCTTTTTAACTGGACTGGCAGAGATCAAGAGCAGCTTGTTTGACTTCCTAGGTAAGACATTGTTGACGACAGGGAAACCTACAAATGACTAAAAAGTAAATACAACGTTGGAAATGAAAATTCACTGAAATACATTTGATATTAAAAGATCCGATGGCATTATTACAAAGAAGAGCAGGGGAATTATTCCCGGTGTCCTTACAAATTTCTTATACAAAACACAAAAACATTATCTATTCATTATCACAACGCTCTTTGTGGGAGCTTGCTGTACGCAAACTGGCTGCTGCATTTCCTACATTATGACTGAGTAACACTTCAAAAGTCCTTCAGTGGCTGTAAATGCTCCAGGTCATCCATTGTCATGAAAGGCGCTATAGAAATGCAAGTCTTTCATTGTTTATTTAAGTAATAACAGATATAGACACCGAGGGGGGAGTTTTCCGGTCCTGTTGTGCCCAGCACAAATCCCGCAATGTCAGGAAAATTGTGGCAGATCCCTGAAACGAGATTTGCACTGGGCGTCAAACAGTGGGTGATGTTCCCGTGTCCTCCCGGCAGGTGTACTCTGATTCACACTCTCGCTGGATGTGAACTAGGTTAGCATATTAAATATATAATTTAAATATGCAAAATTTGCTTTGAGTCGCATACTCCCAGTTATTCCAATCTCCAACCCGCTGGTGCAATGTGAAGCCGGCCAAATCACTACTGTCCTCTACAAACGGAGCCAAATGGGACGACCATGCTCAGGGGCTCAGAGACCATTGTAGCCCCTACATGGGGACATGACGGGTAGCACGGTAGCATGGTGGTTAGCATAAATGCTTCACAGCTCCAGGGTCCCAGGTTCGATTCCCAGCTGGGTTACTGTCTGTGCGGAGTCTGCACGTCCTCCCCGTGTGTGCGTGGGTTTTCTCCGGGTGCTCCGGTTTCCTCCCACAGTCCAAAGATGTGCGGGTTAGGTTGATTGGCTGTGCTAAATTGCCCTTAGTGTCCTAAAAAATAAGGTTAATGGGGGGGGGGGGGTTGTTGGGTTACGTGGATAGGTTGACTTGAGTAGGGTGATCATTGCTCGGCACAACATCGAGGGCCGAAGGGCCTGTTCTGTGCTGTACTGTTCTATCTATCTATCTATGACAGGGAAGAGCCCTGGCACAGCCCAATGGAACCCTGGCAGTGCTAATCTGGCACTGTCAGGCTGGCACTGATAGTTTTCCAGGGGGAAACACTGCCAAGGGGGAATCTGAAGGAGGGTCTTTGGTGACCCCATAGCAGGATGTCATTTACCTGGGGGAGGTGGAGGGAGGATTGTTCCTGGCGATTGGGGATTCGGGCAGATACCGACGATTGGGGGTGGGTGGCCTGATGCTGGTGATTGGGGTCCTTGCTGGCGAGAAGGAGGGCTCTTTGCCGGCGAGAAGGGAGGGTGCATGTCTGCAGCATTGTTCTGAAATTGGGGCACCATTTAAAAACGGCGAACTGATCTCTGTGGATCTGGGCTTGCCAGCGCATCTCGTTCATGGCGCAAATCACCCCATCTCCCAAAAAATGACTAAGTGCAAGATGTATGGTGTAATTCGTATCAATTTCCGTACCTGAACACTTTCTGGGAAAATTCCACTTCAAATTTGTAGAAACTTTTTTTTAATTTACAGATTCCAAACTGATTTGAAGCCGGACTGATATAGATTAGATTATAATATGAATGCTGCCAAAGCAGGTTTCTCATCAGAACTGGATTATCATTAAAGACCAGTTGAAACAATTGTATATGTCCACATGTTTCTGTTTTTCCAGTACATTCAGGAGACTACTCGGAATAGGCAACGGAGTGTGGCGGAGGGGATTTTCACAATAACTTCATTGCAGTATTAATGTAAGCCTACTCGTGACACTAATAAAGATTATTATAAACATTATTTTAAGAATATATATCCAAGAACAAAGTAGAGAGCAATCAAGCCATCTTTGTGAAAGGTAGTAAACATTTTTGGAAAAATTAGAAAGTAATGCATCATTTTAATACTATAATGTCCTCAGGACGATGTGTTTTACCTCAGCCCACCTAATTGTTTCCCACATTCAGAAACAAATTCAAAATGTCACCAACTTTTTTTCATGGTGACATCTGGATTAGTTTAATTAAGGCAGCTGTTCTACAACACGTCTAAGATGAACATGCATTTCAATCCATACCACTGGACTGACCATTCTACTGTCCCTCTGGCAAATTATAAACTATTCTGGTGTTGGTGAATTGCCACTGGTATGTGCCTGATGTATGTATCCTAACTACATGAACTACCATGCAACTTTGCACTAAAGTGGAGATAAACACAACCATATCCCAGCAGTAGATGGTGCGCAACAACAACTTACATTCATATTATGCCTTTAATGTAGTCAAAGTATTTCATAGGACTTAACAACATTTGGCACCAAGTCACATAAGGAGATATTGGCACAGGTGACCAAAAGCTATTTTAAGGAGTAGCGAGATGGCTGGACTTTGGAGACGGGTGGATATTAGAATTTAGCACCGAGACTGAAGGCGGGGCCACCAGTAATGGCGCGATTAAAATCGGGGGCCTGGCATTGATGCGATATTTTCTCGGCTTCATAATTACACCAAACTGTTGGAATGCAAATCAGGTGTCAACATCTGAACTGATTGAAGTGAAGCAGTGTGGTTACTTGGTGTCAGGTTAGACCTCACATTGAATTACAGATATCCTTTCCACTACAGCAGTGTCAGTCCAGAGTTCGAGTGTGAGTACCCTGAGGCAGACATCAGTTTGGCCACTGATTTCAGAGCTGTTGATAGTATCTCGTTATCATGGCTTCCATTGTTCCGCCGAGCACCTCAACACCGGCTGGCTGAAGTTAAACTGCAGTTTGAGCTCACTTTGACAACAATGCATTCCGAGGTCAGACTGGCTATTTAACTCCTGAACTGCATTGTACCAACTGAAATTACAAACATCAATGCAAAAGCTGTAGTAACCTAATTTGCTCAGAAAAGTGGAAGATAGCCATAAAAAATAGAAATAAGCGCACTGGACATATTTCGCGCGTGTTACAGCAGGGTACACGTCAAAGACAGTAAAGCTTTGAACTCATGAAAAGGCTGCATTTAAAGGCAAAGCCTTTCTTTTAAAAATAATTGATCTTAAACGATTGTTACCCCTTCCCGTCCGCCCAAATTCGGACATTTCAATTGAAACGTCTCTCCTGGCAACTGTCACTCAAATATTCTCCAAAATGTAACAACTGTATCTCATTATTTCTCTTTCGGTGTTAAAATAAATTAGCAATCTCATTTTACTGTCTCAAATCTAGTTCCTGCTGAGATCGTGCAAATCATGACAACGTTTGTGGGTTGTATCTGCCTCATAAAGAGCAGAATTTTGCAGAATTTAAAAAAAGATGGTAATGTAACATGTAACTGTTTTCCCCCCTTTTTCAAGGTGGGTTTGTTACGAAGCCTATTAAACAGAGCTGGATGGATGGAACATGCTGTTCTTTTATGCTGAATGTATCCAATGCACGTTTCCACTAGATGTCGCGGCGCTGCGCTATGTCCAGCTCAGTTTTCCCGCAAAGGGCTCAGTGTCCGATTGATTTTAGATTCTTGTTTTACCAATTGCATTTCTTATTTGCAACAATTTCACGTTGCAACCTTCTACTTTGCATCCGTAATTTAGTCACCGCCCCCCGCTCCTCTCCACCACCCCCAACTCTCTGTGTCTGCATGATTAATAACTTCCCTTTGAGCTCGGTGCGATAGTCCCTTGGAGCTATTCCTGTTGTAAATCAGAGTGATTGACAGTCAGCCTCCTGAACCACTCTACATGATACCGCCCTTCCACAAAACAAAACGGTATAAGGGAGGAGAGGGGAAGATATGTACGTGTCGGTGATCTGACTAACTGTAGTAATGCAAATTTATGAATATTGCAGGGTTAAATGAAACCCCACTGCAGAGCCTGAGAGTGTGCATTATCCATACATATATGGGAAATAATAACAATTATTTTCGCGCCAAATCGCGGCTCCTCCCCTATGTAAATTAGAGGGGTTGGGCACAGTGGTTTTTCTTTTCGGGTCCTTCCAGTTTTTTTTCCCGGATAATAATATCCAGCACTGCATCCAAGTTACACTGACAGACTTCTCTGTCTGCTCTGAGGGAATGATCAGCATCTAATGCGAGGCTCTTAACAGCTGGATCTGTCCAGAAACGTCCCCAATATTTCAGATCGTCGTGGAGCGCTTCAATTTCTCTCGAAACGCCAGTGAAAGGTGAGATTTCTTTCTCGCAGAATGATGAAAGGGCATGTGTAGATGTTTAACGTGTGTGTGTGTTTATATGTACATATTTGAATGGGAGCCGGATCACTCTATGCATTCATTAGAAATGCACAGAATGTAGGTCAAACCATTTCATGCAGCAGTGATCACAGCCCGCCCTGGAGGAATCTGCAGACTCCCCCACCCCCTAACCAATTTGGGCTTTAAATTCTAAAACCAGTCTTGTCTTTTCGATTTGGAGTGCCCTTTGTAATTTAAAATGACGGTTTAATTTCCGACTGCCCCTGCTTGTCGTTTGGGGACAGTCAAGTCAGTAGGTGTGTTACTGCCCTGTCCTCGATAAAGGCGTTAATCCCCACGGTGCTTCATTGTAAGTGGGTTGTAAAGTCCCAGCACCGGCAGCGCCTTTTGTTAATGCTGGAAGTCAGTCAGAGGCACAAGCAGGATCGTGCTCGGAGCACAGGGACCACTGTGTACAAATACAGGAGCCCACCTTCAAAATGCAAAACCCTCTCATTTCCGAAGCCTGGAGAAAACAATAATCTGTTGCATTTTACTGACAAGTCATTGTGAAGGTTCGAAGCCATGCGAGGGTGGGCGTCTTTTTGCCAGTATTGCTTTTTATTTTGATTCTCTTCCCCCCTCCGTCCCCGTTCCCCAGCGATATGATTTAAACGTTGTGTGGCGCCCAGCACTAACGTAGGGCTGATTTCCATGCTGAATGACTGCTATAGGCTTGTTATAATTGCTCTTTGCCTTATTGCTCATTGTTGACTTTATAATTATTATTTTTTTCTCCCTCCCCCTTTTGCCATAATTGCAGACTTATTCTTGTTTTTGTTTTCTTTTTGCAAATTAAAGAAAGATGCCTGGGATCATGTCATCCAGCAGCTCATCCTCGCCCAGCTCCTCTTCTTCCCCCTCCACCTCCTCTGCATCCTCTTCCATCCGCCCTCTCTGCAAGAACTACGATCTGGAGTATGACTCCTACCAGCCCTATTTCTACCCGGACGACTACGGCCCCGAGGCGGATTTCTACCCACCCAGCGAGGACATCTGGAAGAAGTTCGAGCTGCTGCCCACCCCCCCGCTGTCGCCCAGCCGGGCGGGCAGGTGCCGGGGGGGCAGCGAGGACTGGGTGTCCGAGCTGCTGCTGCTGGACGGGGATGGCGAGGCGGAGGAGCCGGGCGGCGGCGGCGGGGGGCTGCACTGCTGCCGGGCGGGGGGCCGGAGCCACCTGAGCGCCATCGTCCTGCAGGACTGCATGTGGAGCGGCTTCTCGGCCCGGGAGAAGCTGGAGAAGGTGGTGAGCGAGAAGCTGAGCGCGGCCCAGGCGGCTCAGCAGGGCAAGGCTGCGGCGGCGGCGGCAGCTCCCAGCGGCGGGGCTCCGGCTGGCGGCCCGGCCGGGGGGGAGAGCAGCGCCGCCAGCGGCAGAGGCTGCACCGCCCTGGGGGCAGAGGGCTCGGCCTCCGCCGGCAGTCTCCCCGGCCACGCCGAGCTCCGCCACCCCGCCAGCCAGTGCGTGGACCCTGCTGTCGTCTTCCCCTTTCCGCTGAACCAGGACGCGGCTTCTTCCCGGGGAGGAGCGGCCGCTGACGGCACCGCATCGCTGGGCAGCTCCGGCAACGAGACCCCCAGTGACTCTGGTAAGTGTCTGAACAACTGCTACAAAACACACCCGCCAACCTGGGGAGAGGGAGGAGGGGGGGGATCTTCCTGCATTGCACTTGTGACCAAACCCCCCCCCCCCCCCCAATCCCATCCCTTTCTGCCGTGCCTTTGTGAAACACCAACTTTTGGCCCTGTGCCAACTGCTGGGTGCAGTGCTCGGCTGCCCTGTAACACAAGCGGATCAAATGCAGTGTTTGGATCGTAGACAGCGGTAATTCCGTGCAAAACCCCGAATGCAATTTTAAAAATCAACTCTGTTCTATTCCCGACCTAATATCACATGCGAGAGACACTGGTGCTGGCAGACTCTGCAGTGTTTGTGTCCAAAAATAAACGTCCAACCCCCAGACAGTTCTCAAACAAGGTGCCAGTCTTGTTATTACCGCTGCTATCCACCCCTCCCCTCTCATCCCATATCAGCTGATGACTGTCTCTCTTGGAGGGGAGAGCGCAGGGAATGCAGCAGCACTGCAGATCACAAAGGCTTTAATCCACCAGCGTAATTAAATGGCAGAAACGTTAATGCATACAGATCCATTAAGGGTTTCAGCTGCCACCTTCTTGCGTTCATTTCATCAGCCTGTCTGAATGGTGTTGTCTGGCATTGGGGGTGTTCCTCAGTTTTGAACGATCAGACTGAAATTCAAAATTGAGAGATTGGCCTGGCAGTTCCCCAGCAGGCGGCAGTGTGCCTCAGTTATCTTTGGTCCAAGACACATTTGATTGCCATCATTTTTTTTTCACTGCTGTTCAAAAAAATGAAACAATTTGTTTTGTTTTTTCCAGGAATAAATGAAGGAAGGATTTTTTTTATGTAGGTTAATTTTATGATTAATAATTTTATTTTAACATTTGAGTTTGCAGCAAGATTTTTTCCCCCCAATGTGTATAGTATTTCCTTCCTGGAGATTGTTGAATAATGTGCCCTTGGCTATTGATTGCTGCAGAGAAAAGCTGCCAGATGTGATAGTTGCAGAACCTGGGCACTTTTGTACTGAAATAGCCCCATTAATCAAGAGTAATCTCAGAAGGCCATGGGGAATGGAGTTCCTGGAATTCCACGGCATGGCTTTGAAATTCTGAAGTTCCATAAACATGCAATCAGCAAACGTAACCCCTGAGAGTTTTACTTAACCTAGGGATTTAACATTTGAAAGTAGTAGCAGATTTAAAGAAAAGAGTAGATAGGAGGGGGCCACCCTGTAGCAAGTCCACAGGCTTTTCCTGGAAGCTTATCTCTGAAAATTGCTGAATCTCTGTAAGAACAATGAGAATGTTCTTCTTTGCCACCTTCTAATCATTAATTAATGAGCTGTATCAATGGTCCCGAGGCCTCTGTGTTTGAATAAGTGTGTATCATGTAACCTCACATATAATGTGTGAAGTTTAATTAATTTGCATCTATTTTAAGTTGTTGATATTAACTTATCTTAATGCTCTGATTTAGGATTCATCCAGCAATGAGACAAAACACTAACATTTCCAAACCTAAATGCCCACACAGTTCAAATAGGATAAACCAGCAATCAAGAATTAAAAGCAGATCTTGAGCTGAACTGCTTGGACTTCAAGGGCCAGATGGTCCTAGCTCAAGGGCTGTATATGCAGTTTTGATATCCCTAATCTATATTAATTATTTATTAGAGAAAGCCCAAATCTATTTATGTTGCAGGATAGGAATGATCCCAGGCTTTCTATGTTTAGTAATAGTGGTTTATATTAGTGGTTTGCCAGATGGCAAAATTGGCTCATATTATGGAATGATAAAGGAAATAAATGGGTCTGCTTTTATATGTCCTTGAACTTCATGATCTCATGTTAGTGTAGCTTATTTTGTTTTAACAAATAGCTCATTAAAATTGTTGTGGTGAGTATTGCTGATGTTCTTGGGTAAAACTACACATGCTTCTGCTTACAGCTTTCTGACAGCTTCTTCCCAACAGCTGTCTACTGAATAACTTGGCTCTAGGAAATGAAAGTGCTTTGTCCTGTCATCTCGGGCAAGTCCGTGAATTAGCCCTTGGTTTCTGCAGTAATTGTCTGAGGCAGATCTCTTTAATGCTGTACAGGATGTGGATGTGAATCAGCAATTATGATTAATGTGTTAATAAAATGGTTTTGATCTGTGTTGATCCCCACTTTCCTCCTTCATGTTACTGTGTTTTTACAGACAGTTCAGTCATGGCCTTCTATTTTAACTAACAGACAATTTGTCTGGAATAACAGAAATTCTTTCACAAAATATACAACTGAAACAACAGTTCCTAGAACTAATTGAACATATTTTTTAAAATGTTACATATATTGACCCAAGAAGTTTCTATATGTTACAAAACTTTTCAAAGTGAAGTTGGGGGAGTATGGAGTTATGGGTGTAATTAATAAATATTCTTTATTTTTCTTTAATTCATGCATGTAATCTCCACTTCACAAAAGTCAAATATTTTTGTCCTTCATTATTTGAAAGGAAAAAAAGTATTTACCACTAACAGTTATAGGAAAGAGACATTTTGATTGTGGCATTTGTTATCTGCCGATCACAGAATTCCTGCAGTGCAAAAGGAGGCCATTCAGTCCATCAAATCTGCACTGACCCTCTGAAAGAGCATCACACCCCAGGCCCACTCCCCTCACCCTATCCCTGTAACCCCAACAACCCTTTGAACACT
The DNA here is from genome assembly GCF_902713615.1 of Scyliorhinus canicula. NCBI lineage: Eukaryota > Metazoa > Chordata > Chondrichthyes > Carcharhiniformes > Scyliorhinidae > Scyliorhinus > Scyliorhinus canicula. The sequence continues at coordinate 143,262,176 of NC_052151.1, read as the reverse complement.
TGGGGGCAATTTAGCATGGCCAATCCACCTAACCTGCACGTCTTTGGACTGTGGGAGGAAACTGGAACCTGGTGGAAACCTATGTAGACAGGAAAGAATGAAAACTCCACACAGTCACCCGAGGCCGGAATTGAACCCGGTCCATGAAGCTGTGAGGCAGCAGTGCTAGTCACTGTGCCGCCGTACCGCCAACATTGGTTGCCTTTTCCTCATTATATGGACAGGCTATTCTTGATTAAAAGGGATTTCCTTTGTTAGCCGTGTTTATCATATTGAGCTTATGTATATGTTTTCCTAAGGATTCATTTTGTCATATTACCTCCTTGTTTTTTCTATAGTAGTTGGAACGCTGAATCATTCTGTTTCTGACTTTATTTGCTTTCAAATGTTTACAGAGGAAGATGAGGATGACGATGAAGAGGAGGAGGAAGAAGAAGAAGATGAGGAGGAAGAAGAAGAAGAGGAGGAGGAAGAGGAAGAAATTGATGTGGTGACAGTTGAAAAGCGGCGGTCATCATCGAACAAACACGTGACCACCCTTACTGTGACTGTGCGCCCCCACAGCTTGAGCAGTGGGCCATCGAAGAACCACAATGCCTCTCTGCTGAAAAGGTGTGCCCCGATACACCAGCAGCACAACTATGCTGCGCCATCGCCCTACACAGAGTGTGATGAGATGCCGCCTCTGAAGAAAGTGAAAAGTGAGCCCGTGCGTCTCGCCAAGCAAGTGGCCCCTTCTAGATCCAAGAGCGTGAGCCCCCGTGGATCTGACTCCGAAGACAATGAGCGGCGGCGCACTCACAACATTCTTGAGCGCCAGCGGCGGAATGACCTACGCTCCAGCTTCCTTACCTTGCGGGACCAAATACCAGAACTTGTGAAAAACGACAAGGCAGCAAAAGTCATCATTCTGAAAAAGGCCACTGAATACGTGCGGGCTCTCCAGTCTGAAGAGCAGAAACTGTTGTCAGAAAAAGAGAAATTGAAAGCCAAGCAACAGCTGCTGGTAAAGAGACTGGAGGGAATAAGGACTCGCTAGGTTAAGGCTGTCCCAATTGATTGAATGCCACTTTTGCACATTTTAGACGTCAAGAATGTTTCGGAATTTTTTTCTGGTTTTCAATCCAGCCGCATTTAAACATGGACAACATACTTCTAAAACCTTAGAAGTACATGTGCTTGTGAATGGAGATCCTTTTTGAGAGGGCTTTAGTGATTGCCTATTTCAAAACCTATGTAAATACCAGTTTAGCAATCGCCTTTTTCATGTGATGGTCTGGGTTAAGAGAAATAAAGCCACAGCCTATGCTGCCGTTTTTTGGACTGGAATTTTATACAGAATAATACCTCAACGTTTGAGGAGCATGAAATTTTCCTATAAAGACTTCTTGTTAATCCTTGTTATGTACTGTACTAATTCTTACACTGCCTGTATCCTTAGTGTGATGCTGATACATGACTAAATTTGATACCTATATTTTCGTATGAAAATGAGTTGTGAAAGGTTTGAGTAGATATTACTTTATCACTTTTTTGACTAAAATTTCTTTTGTACAGAAATTACTATATATGCCTTTACCTAGCCTCTCTCTGTTTGTGTTGCTGTTGGGTTCATAGAACTGGGTAATTGGCTGAGTTACGTGTTTTTCATGATGTACATATAGTGCTGCAACTTATAGCACTTTTGAAATACCTCAAGTTTATCAAAATAAATCCTATGAAACTAACTATCTTGTGATTGTGTGTGTGTAGCTTTGGGACTGACTGGTTGTCTGGCTATGCTGTTTGAAGCTAAAGTACCTCCAAAATACAGTTAGTGGTCTTGACAAACTAATTGTACAATTCTGTTCATCATCTAAAGCAAGTCTTGTGTCAGTGCTCTTATTTAGTTGTGTGAAAGATTTAATTACTGCAGGTGAACGATCCCAATCTCTGGTACGTGAAGTTTCTGAGAATGAGAAATGGCATCTACTCCACTTTGGTGGAATGAGTGAGAATGCAATCCAGGGCCAGGTAGAATGCAGGCCACAACCTAATTTGTGAATGCTGCCTGTGCTTGAAAATGTTAACTTGTTGGCAGAATGAGAGTCTGTAGGTAACAGTGTACTTTAGGAAGCAAAGCTTTTTAAAAATCCGTTGAAAAGGCATGTTACAGCATTGTGTTTTTTGAACATAATTTTATTTCCCAATCCCGTTTAGGCCAGGGTGCCAGATCAGAGCTGTTTAAAAGACTCAGAATTGACCCTATATTTAAGAGAAAAAGAACATCTGCAGAAACTTGTGCTCACTGAACCATACACGCCTGGCAGTTTGTGTGAAAACTTTGTTCACAGGGCTCAGGTCATTACTGGAGTTGTTACTGATCACAAGTGCGAACAATAGATCATGGCATTTAATATGGTACATTGGTATAAATGGATTGGGGGTAAGGGTGCTAAATGGCTGCTCTTAAAACATCTCTATAGTCTATTGCTTATGTCTTGAGTGAAAGTGGTTTTCTGTTTGACCACAAGGAAGTTGCATTAATTGCATTTCCTGCTTTATATCAATGTTGCGCAAGCTTTGAACTTTCACTAACTTGCACTTCCTGAAAAGCAGATACATGCAAATCGCAACAGTAAGTTAGAACAGACATGAGGAGAAACACAACAGCATTCATCAGACTGCTTTTAGGCTAGGATTGTGCACAACAGGGCAGCACAATGGCGCAGTGGTTAGCATTGCTGCCTCACTGAGCCGAGGTCCCAGGTTCGATTCCAGCCCCGGGACACTGTCCGTGTGGAGTTTGCACACTCCCCGTGTTTGCGTGGGTTTCGCCCTCAACCCAAAGATGTCTAGGGTAGGTGGATTGGCCACGCTAAATTGCCCCTTAATTGGAAAAAATGAATTGGGTACTCGTAAATTTATTTAAAAAAAGGATTGTGCGCAACTACCATAATGTGTCCTTTATTTCACATAACCTTTATAAGCTTGTGTCCTCAAGCATCACAGTTTATCACCTGTATTAATGTAAAAAATCATACATGTATGACAGAATAGCATTACATCTCACAAAAACTCTGCCCGAGTCATACTGAAACGATTATGTTGATGGTTTTTCTTCCTGTTTGCTTTTAAGATTACATAACTGGCCACAGAAATATGCATTATTGAGTATTGTCTCCCTAATTGACCAGATATTGCAGGAAGCCACAGTTGCCTGTGAAATTACTAAGTTATGAACACATGAATCAAAAACATTCACCTCAGTTATCTGGGCATTGAGCCTGTGGGCAGAATCATGATAGGACCATTTTCTGGGAAGAACAACCTTTCCAACCGAGCAGGCCTGAATGGAAGTGAGTGAGGACATGCACAAGCAGCAGTGTGCCCCTCCAACCCTGGAGACTGCTCAAAGAGGATCTGAGACATCAGGAAGACTTAACAGGTATCAATGCCCACACTTCTACTTGCCCAGCATTCTCCTACATAGAACTCTGCGGTCAACCTGCCTAACAGCTGCACTCATTCTCTCCAGGCACCTAGCATTCCGATTTGAACAGCCAAGACTAACACTCCCTCTCCTATCCTTGCTTCACTGTCACCCTCCTCAAATAGTGTTCCTCCTCTGCACACAAACCATTATGAGTGCTCACACCTTCCTGGTTTTCTGTCTGCAACAGAAGAAAGCACACAACCTGGCAAGAGGCAGGTATCTAGTGATTACCACCTCGTTGAATTGGCAATACGTGCCCATCTGATCCACTGGGAAGGAGGCCTTGTTCAAGGAAGTTGCAGATGTCAACAGCAGCCTTCTATGAAAGCCTGAACTTCCTGAGGCATTCGTGGCACTTAAGGATGTAATTGTGTGAGATTGGGTTCAGGGCAGATATACAATTGGAAAATTGCAGTTATGAGGAAAGATTAGATAGGCTGGGGTTGTTCTTCCCAGAACAGGAAACTGAAGGAAGATTTGATCGAGATGAAACAATTGTGGAGGGCCTGGATAGAGTGAGTGGGTTAGGTTAATTAACTTAACAGTGAGGTCAATGACTAGGGGGCATGGATTTAAAGTGATTGTAGATGGGTTACATGGGAGATGAGGGGGAAAAAAATCACCCAGAGGATTTTAGGGATTTGGAACTCACTGCCCAAAGGGTAACAGGCAGAAACCCTCTACTCTTGAAAAAGTATCTGGATATCACCTGAAGTGCTTCGTTCCAAATACTGGAAAGTGGGATTAGGCTGGGTGGCTAATTTTGTGACTGGTAGATACGATGGGCCAAGTGGCCTCTTTCTGTACCTTAAACCTATTATAATTTATTGATTCTATGGCACTCATGTGGGCTGATTCTCTGCTTGGAGACCCTGTGTTGAGGGTCTCACCTTTCAGCTGGCTCTCCAGGTCTATTCCCTCTGCCCAGTGGAGGCTGATCAGGCCGAGGAAAGGGCAGAAAGTGCCACTGCTATTTTTGTTCCTGCTCTGTTACCTAGCTACTGATTGCACTCCTCAACCTGACAACAATCTAAGATTAAGGGGCAGCACGGTAGTATTGTGGATAGCACAATGGCTTCACAGCTCCAGGGTCCCAGGTTCGATTCCGGCTTGGGTCACTGTCTGTGCGGAGTCTGCACATCCTCCCCGTGTGTGCGTGGGTTTCCTCCGGGTGCTCCGGTTTCCTCCCACAGTCCAAATATGTGCAGGTTAGGTGGATTGGCCATGATAAATTGCCCTTAGTGTCCAAAATTGCCCTTAGTGTTGGGTGGGGTTACTGGGTTATTGGGATAGGGGGAGGTGTTGACCTTGGGTAGGGTGCTCTTTCCAAGAGCTGGTGCAGACTTGATGGGCCAAATGGCCTCCTTCTACACTGTAAATTCTATGATTAAGCCAGCCTGTTTGCAACCTAGATGTCACATTTGACCCCGAGATGAGCTTGCCATCTCTAAAACCGCTTATTTCGAACTCCATGGTATTCCCTGATTTCACCCGTCTCAGCTCATCTGTCTGTTGGCTGAACATTTGTGCCTTTGTTACCTCAAGTCTTGATTATTCAAATATCCTGCTGCTGGTCACCGACATTCTACTCTTCATAAACTTGACATCATCCATAAACTCTGCTGTCCGTGTCTTAACTCGCAGCAATTCTCACCCCCCTTTTACCCAGTGCATTGGCTCCAAGTCCAGCAATATCTTGATTTTAAAATTCTTATCCTTGTTTTCTAATTCTTCCACTGTCTTACCCTTCCCTCTCTCCAACCCCAACCCTGCAAGGTGTCTGTGCTCCCCTAGTTCTAGCCACATTGTGCATCCTCCATTGATGTACTATTGGTCATTGTGTCTTCAGTTGCCTGGGCCTCAAGCTCTTGAATTCTCTCCCAACAACTATTTCGCTTTTCTCCTTTAAGATTGTCTTTGAAAGCTACCTCTGACCAGGCTTTTGGTCATTTGACCTAATATCATTATCTGGCTCAGTGCAGTGCTTTGTTTTACAATGCTCCTGCTAATCAGCTTGGAACGTCTCATGTTTAAGGCGCTATCTAAATACAAATTGTTGTTGCTGCTGATGGAGGTGTTGGTGTTGGGAAGTCCCTGAGTATGACCCAAGCAGAGATGAAATTTCGAGCTGCATAAATTACCCTCATGTCATGCTGAAGGCTGGCAGCATGGACGTGCAACTGAATGTGAGGCAAATGCTGGACAGGCAAAGTGCCTTCGATGAAGCTGACAATCACCTGTCAATCAGTGAAAGCTTTGAACCACAGGCCTCTCACCTGGCTATGTAACTGACCATAACTTTCTCAGCCTGTTGAATTGATTGAGAAGTTTTTTCCACTCTGCCATCTCTGAGCTGCCGATTGGACCCACTGCTGGACAATTAAAAAGGAAGGAATCCATTCACAAAATTGTTTTGAATTCACTTCTCAAGTACCTTTGTTGGCGTCCCACCTCAGCTGCAAGGGATTCGGACATCCCTACCAACACGCCCCTGGAAAGACAGAAGGAGACAGCAAAAGGTCAGAATAGTGGTCCGATGACATTTTCTGTAGTCTTCTTCACCACCTCTCCCCCTTCTCTCCCACCCGGCCCTCCACACTGCCTTCCAAACCACCTCTCCCAGACTTGGGAAGCTGCCACCCAAACTATCTGCTTTTTAAATATATCCTGTCTGCCAGTAAGGGACATTTCTTTAAAATCATCCTCAAAGCTTTCAAAGCACCTTCGCTTATATGAACTACTTATGAAGATGTGCATCTAATATGCACACAAAAACAAAAGCACATTGTATCAATCAAGAAGGTTCATCCATAGTCTCTGCTGATATCTCTTGACATGTCGGGTGCTACAGTTAGCCTCAGTATTGCTTGGTGTAGGGAGTAAAAATGGGCTCAGATTCTTGTTTATTCCCCATTCATCTGCTAAAGATTGCAGCACTTATAACCAATCCGAGAGTTTCAGATGGATTTTACTACAAGGTGTTGATATCCAGGCATGCTACGGCCTCACCAATGACTTTAAGGAGTCACTGATAGCAAAACATTTGAGGAGTTTTGTCTGTCTGAGCTAAATTTACGCAACGGAGAGATACCATCTCCTGGGGGCAACTTCTTCATTCTTTTTACAGGCCCCAATAAGAGCAGATGGCAAGACAAATGGTGATAAAGGAAGAATGCTGTTGGCGAGTTTAAAGCACTTTAACACCAGATGGTTCAGAGACAGAAAGTTGCTAAAGGACACAAATGATCTTGTCCACAATTTGAAGAACTTTTGTTTATATTGTGGCAAGAAACAACAAGAACCCACAAAACAGTTGTTGCTCCTAAGTTGCTTTTATGCTGGTATTGTTTTGGTTTGGAGCCTAGGATTTCTACATCTGTTACCCTGCTTCTGGTATTTCCACTGTTGAGGCTGGTTCCTTATCCAATGGAAGACTGGATCCATGGCACACTGCCAGAAGAGCTGGATTTAGCAGCATTATGTCCAGGGAGCCTGCTCGCCGAATCCTTGAGCCTGAACAAAAACAGCTCCAGTATAAAATCAGCTTCATTGTAATACTTACCAAAGGTTAAAGTTTTGTTGAAGCATTCCTGAAAATGGCTCAGTTTCCAGCAGAGAACAGAATGAAAAAGGGGTAAAAACTTGTTCCTTTTGGGATCCATACTTTCTTCCTACCTGGTAATTCCCTGCGGACTGAAGTGGTTCCACCCACATCAGGGATAAGTAGGTACATCCCATGCAAGTGAGCAGGGAAGGATCTATGCAAGCCCAAGCCTCATTTTCCTCTTTGAACACTGGATGTGAATCCAACTGAAGAAGCCTTCAGATAAAGTTTGTCTTTCATCCAGGCTTCTTAGATCAGGGGATTTGAGGTGCACCGGGGTAACCCATACTGGAGTCAGGTACAAGGCAAATACTTCCTTTTGCAGGAGGCAGGGAAAGGATTGGGTCTGGAGGTCTTTATCCAAAAACAGCCATTCCCTGAAATGGCAATAAAAAAGGGGGCTTACCTTGGGTTCTGATGTCTTTGCTGTCCGTGGCATAAAATAATAAAACAAAAAGATTTTGAAGGGATGCTGTGTGAATAGTAGCTCAATGCTAACATTTTCTATCTTCATTTCAAGGATTAAGACATGAGCTAACACTTTCTGTCTTAATTTCAAGGTTAAAGACATATTTTCTATGGATGTGTCTATCAGCATGAAATTAGGACAAGCAGTCCAGGAAAATGATTTATGTTATAAGGTTCATCCTTCACTACCTTGTCTCTCATTCCTCATTCTGTCAGTGCCAGTTCAGCCTTTGCTACTACACTAACAGAGCAATTGCCAGCTCTGCTACCCACTCACCAGCTTGCCTTCGCACTGAAAATCATGGCCAGGGTGGGATTTACTATTAGTCTACTGCTGGTTCCTATTCAGTGAAAAGAGCCGATCGGGCAGCCCGTTCTTTTGATATTACAGTAATAGTAGCTTGCTGCTCTGCCAAAGTTTAAAGAAGTAGAGGAAGATAGGCTTCCCACCTGTCACCAGTACAAAGCAGAGCCATGTAAGCTGACCTGTTGGAGGCTGTCTCACTTACATTAACTGCAAAATCAGGCTAGCACCAACACTGTTAAACACTGCGCTGTTTCCATCTGTAAATACTTTCAGCACCTACCTATGTGTGACAGGTGTTTAATTATCCGATGAGTGCAGGTAAATGCATCTTTAAAGAGGAACAACTGAATGAAAAACTGTTGAACAAACCTTTTATTTGTTTGTTTGTAAACACTTGACGTGACGATGCATCACAATATACTGTTTCCACATAACACTGTCATAGTACATGGCATTTCTTTTAATTTAATTTTTTTTAAATTATAATTAGTGCTGGTCTATTATCTATTCTGCTTTTTTAAAATTACTTGGATCACCTTACTTTGTGCCAAATATTAGTGAAATATCAACAGTATAGCTAATTAGCTGTTAAGTTCCCAAATTGCAAATGTTGCTGGTGGACTTCCATTCTATATTTAGAAATGTAACTGCAGATGGGTTAAATTTATCAGCCTTAATCAGATCTTCCAACAGAATAATACAATAGTGTTTATCCAAAGAACACTTGTTTCCCTTTCGTGTTTGTAACAAGGATTCTGAATTGTGGTGTGGAAATTATTTTTAAAGTTAAAGAAATAAAGCCTTGGAAGTATGACAAGAAGTGAGCACATATATTCTTTTGGAAGTTAAAAACGCGTAACCCAAGGGTTTGTGAAAAAAAATGGCCTGCTCTCGCTGCAGTTTGCTAGCATATTGTTAGGCCCTGTCACCTTGGTAATGGCAGCTGTTGTTGAAGGACAGGAATTGGCTCAGTTCCCTCAGTCGCCTGTCTGTTTGTGTTCAATACACGTGATCTGCAAGATAATCACACTCTCTGCTGTAGCTGGTGCCATGCCAGACTATGTTAATAAAAGGAGCACGAGGATAGTGTTTACCAACATCGGCCACATGGCTCCTTCTGTAACTTGCCCCGGCCCATTCTGGAGGGTCATTGGCACATTCTGAATGAAGCCTCAGAGAACAGTCACTGCTCAGGCACTGCTGAAGATTCTGAGTAAAATTGACTATTAAATCAGAAATATGGATAACAAAGTATTATTTTTCACATATCTTGTGAAAATCTTTGTAGTTACATTATTGCATACATAGAATACAGATCACACAAGCATTTGTTCAGCTCTTTTTTGACTTGAAAGGTGGATTGAAATAATCTTCAAAATAATAATAACCACGAACACTGATGCAGAAGCCTTTTGGAATAGGCTTCTGAGAGCCTAAATGTAAACTTTCCCGATTAACTCTTTGAGCACAAGGATCATGTATTGGCAACATTTACTAAACCTGTTTCACAAATCAAATTTAGTTTATTTTTCACAGCACACCTGCAAAAAGAAACATTTGATACCTCTTCTTAAGGTAACATTGCAGATGTATTGTTTATTATGGATATTAAAAATTATTGCACAATTAATTTTAGTTCTTAAAGGGTTAATACTAATCTGTAAGGTCATGTCTTTTACTGTAGTTTCAATTTAATTGCACCAAGAAAAATACAGTGTGCACTTGTGATACTATTTCTAATGACTTTTCATTTGTGCCATAGTCTTGAGCTTTAACCCCTGCCTTCTATACCCCTGGTGTATAGTTCCTTCTGCACACATTACTATATAGGCTGTTTATCATCTGGAATTTTATTATTAAGTAATTTCATAATGCTATATTTTATAAACATTCACAGAAGCAACTTTATAGCCCTTTTTGTTATCATGGGATATGGACACTACTGGCAAAAGCCAGCATTTATTGCCTGTTCCTAATTGCTCCCAGGAAGGTAGATGTCTTATAGATTTAAGCACCACCTTAGTTATGGCCTTTGTACACTTCCAAGAGGGTTAAAACTTGGAGGAAAACATATCTTTTTGGTTTAAGCGACGCTTTAAATTGTTAATGAGGTGGCAAATGAGTCTCAGGACAGCTTAAAAGAAACCCATAGTAGGGAAAGACAACTGAACAAAACGTCATCAATAAATGAAGTGGCGAGGAACTCGGATGCTTTTCCATTTTTATTCAGCAAATCGCAAGATCTCCACAAAGGAAGGAGAATAAAAGCGGGAAATCAATCTGTTTTAAATCTATTGAGAGGCTTAAACAGTTATTTAAAAACCAACATCATAAAATAGAAACAGATTAAGAAGGTCAGACATCCCATCTTCGCTCCGTGCAAAAATAAATTCAGCTACAGCATTCGGTAGTTTCAAAAATAATTGTTGGGATTCTGCCTTCATCATGCTTCCAAGAAGTCAATTCCATCCTTTGATGGCTCTTTGTTTGAAGAGCTTCCGAGCACTCGTTCTAATTTTGAATCTGTGCCCCTTGTTTTACTGTGATAGTTGAAGTTCGCCTAGTGTCCGTGCTAACGCTCATCCCTCAATCCAACTCGAAATCCAGATTATCTGGCCACTTATCTCCTTACTTTCCTTACTTTCCTCAGGTCAGATCCCTCCGTAGCCTTGTCCTTCCCTAAACCTAATCTTCGACAGCACCAAAGCATTCCTAAAACCGTGGGCGGGATTTTCCAGCCCTCACAATCCCCAGTTGTAGTATTTTCCAGTGGTCGGCAATTGTTCAGCTATGGAAAGTTCCAGTCCTGCCGACGTCCACGGGAATTTGAGTGCCCCCACCCTCCGCTGCCGGGGAATGTACTGCGGAGGATTGCCATTGGCAGGACCGGATGATCCTGTCGGCGGGAAGGGCCGGAAAATTTCAGCCTGTGTTACATTGGTCTCTGAGCATCCCACACCTTCTTGCCCCATCATTGGTAGTTGCGCTTTCAGCCACCAAGGCCCTAAGCTCTGGAATCCCCTTCTAAATCTCTCCACCTCGCTATTTCTTTCCTTCTTCTTTAAGACACTTCGTAAAATCCTGTTCATGGACAAAGCTAGTCACCTATATTTTTTGGTTTAGCATGTTTTTTGCCTCTCACACCCGCGTGATGCACCTTGGGATGCTTTCCTAAATTAAAACAATATATAATTGCAAGTTGTTGATGAGAGTAAATTGGCAGCCTGTTTCACACCCCACTTGATTTTATTTCCCAAATTTGAATCCCCCCCCCCCCCCCCTGCCCCCCGCCCCACTGCTTCTGCTGCTGAACAGATACGAGACAATGTCATTTAGTCAGCACAGCCACTATAGAAGAAGCTGTGGGGCCATTTCAGGGCCTACAGCTCAAGAATGTACAGGAATACTTGAGTCCCAGGGATTTTGCGCTGGGACCCACGATGTAGCCACCACATTTATTCCTTCCATAGAGCAGTCACTTGGAGCAAGTCATGTTAACAGTGGAAAGGGTCACAAACGAAAGGGAAACATCAAGGGGGAAAAAACACTAAATTGATGTACATGTGACACAGAGTAGGGGAAATATATTTGCTCCACTTTACTTGACTTTTATCTGGAGAATTATTTTCTGAATGCGTGGATGATGGTAGTAATAGGTTAAAAATATGCATGGATGGTATTTGAGAAAGTGTAGTGTATATGTTATCTTCAAATCAACTTGCTGAGAAATACCAATTCATTGGGTTACAGGTTTTTAAATATAGGTTATACATTTTCTCACCAGAACTGACACATCCCAATTACCCAGGTCCAGAGTACTTAGGCTCATATTGTAAGCCTAAGCTTCGGAATCCTGAATTGTGTGCAGTAACGGTATAAGATATTGGAGTACATTGCACCATTCTCCTAATAGTGGCATTGATCCATACCCTTTCCTTTTTGATAGTGGTTCTTCAGAGATGGAGTTTCTGCAGTGATTGCTTGTCTTTCTGTGACCCAACCACGATATGCACTGAGCTCTAGATATATGAAAACTTGTTTATGCACCCAATATCTTACAGCAGCCACCATCCCATTTGTCACTGACCTTATGAAAGGCATCTGATTTGGTAAGATCTACAACTTGCAATATGCCAGTCACCTTAACATTCAAGGCTTTGTGTCCAATACCATTGGTTCAACTTATTGAAGAGCAACTGCCAACCCAGATCTTCATGTGAAAGGCTTTAGTAGAAAAATCTGTCTATTGTGCGGTTGTTTCCCCACCAGGGTGTTGAGTTACTAAATGGAACATTCTGGAGCCCCCCCCCCCCCCCCCCCCCCCCCCCCCCCCCCCCGGCAAGTGCTTTTCCTTTTCCTTGTTAATCCATTTAACAACTTGTTCTTGCATTGTTCACAGGTGATGGAAGAAGCATTTAGATTGCATGCCTAGAACTATTCGTTTTATACACCATAAATGCACCCTGTTTGGGATTTTGTTATTATTGGAGAAAGACAATGAGCAAAGCAGATATTTTCCCTTCTTGGCATAGTTTGGAAGGACTATGCTCAGACACTGAGATTGATCAAGAAGAGGGCATATAACATTTGCATTTTCTCCTCAACCCCTCAAGGTGTTATCTTCATCCATTCAAGGCTTTGCAGTGCTTGGCGGGGTCCAAAACTTTATATCCCACTGCTTCATTCAGAATGGTGCGACATGTACATGGGGCAGCACAGTAGCACAGTGGTTTGCATGGCTGCCTCACAGCTCCATGGTCCCAGGTTCAATTCCAGCCTCGGGTGACTGTGTGGAATCTCTATGTTCACCCATGTCTGCGTGGGTTTCCTCTGGGTGCTCCAGAGTTTCCTCCCACAGTCCAAAGAGGTGCAGGTTAGGTGGATTGCCTATGCTAAATTGCCCCATCGTGTCCAAAGGTTAGGTGGATTACGAGGATGGGGTGGAGGCGTGGGCTTAAGTATGGTGCTCTTTCCAAGGGCTGGTGCAGACTTGATGGGCCGAATGGCCTCCTTCTGCACTGTAAATCCTATGATACTTGGTGCACTTAATCCCTTGGTGATTCTTCCAGTAATACATTATCTGCAAAGGTAGAGGTGTAGTTTTTGAGAAATGCCTGAAGCAAAAGGCCGTCCTGCATGATACACTACATCAGTTACAATAAAATCAGCTGGTAAGCGGCGTTACCTCAATTTTCAGAGGTATGATTTGGAGCCCTATCCACCCTAACAGATCTCAGACAGAAGTACACACCCCAGGTGAATCCAAGACTTGGCCAGGTACTCACATTGCTTCCAGCTTCAACACGAGTTCCTCATGAGGCACAGGGTCCTCTGAAAATGGATGAAACTAATGTAGGTGCTAGTCTCTTCAGGCTTACAACCTACAGTCCCACAATAAGCCATAACCTATATGTTTCTTGGAAGAATGAATTCCTGCTGGCGCCTCTCTGGTTATTAACATCAACAACTCTATCTGCTTTAGATACGCTTTTGATTTTGGTGGCTTGATGCCTTACATTGAGGAATGCACTTGTACTGTCCATTATCAAATCACTGGTGAGTTTAACCTGGGAAGTGGGAACTCAATATTTACTATCCACTTGCATCCTGAAATGGATTGTTTCTGACATATGGACACCTCTCTAATACTTCAGGAAATGGATCACTGACACTTCAGTGAGACTTGATTCGATCAACATATTTGAGCTGCTTTAATTTGCAGAAAGTGAATGTGCAGAGTAACAGTTAAAATCAAATCGCATCCTAATCTAATTAACCTTTGTTCCAAGAGAGAGCGCTTTGTGAACAGAATGTCCCATGAACTGAGTCTTAAGTCGGGAATTTGGTGGAAATGGGATCTGTCTGGTGAGTATTTCTCAAACTGTAATTTAGATTCACAGTTCGAACCTGATTGAGAATTTTAAAACTGCAAGCTAGTTGAGATCCGAGTTCACAAACGTTGCCTGGGAGCTCGTGGCAGTTAACTGTCAATCAACTGGAAGGGGTTGACTGACTATGTGTTTAACTACTTAACAAATGTAACTTTAGAGTGAGCTATAAACTCTGAAGTTTTTCATGAAGGCCCCGCCTTCTCAACCTTGCCCCTCGCCTGAGGTGTGGTGATCCTCAGGTTGAATCACCACCAGTCAGCTCTCCCCCTCAAAGGGGAAAGCAGCCGATGGTCATCTGGGATTATGATGACTTTATTTTACTTTTATACAAGTAGGCAGTGTTTGCTGCTACCCAGAGTGTTGTGTGAACAGAGTGCCAAGTGGGGAATTTGGTGTCGAGAGGAAAGGAGGTGCTGCTGCTGTTGCTTTTTATTCTTTTATTTCACCTCCATTTGCTGAAGGGTGTTTTTCTTTTGTCATCAAGCTGGGAGACTGTAACTTGCTATTACTTTAGCATGCTAGTTACCAATTTAGTTAATTAATCAAATAACTAAACAAGATTGGACAGACATTGCAGGGCAGGTGGTGTAAGTACAGCGTGTGGGATTTTGTCGTGCATACTGCTGTGCTTGACAACCAAATCTGCGGCAATTGTCTGCAGCCGGGCAACTCCGGCTCAGAGTTATTGAGCTGGGGATTGAGCTGCAGACATTGTGGGGGAATCAGTGATGGAGAGCTACCTGGATGCTGTGTTCCAGGAGGTATTCCCACCCTTTTGGTTGAGTAGAACTTCCAAGGACAAGAGATTGTTGTAGTATAAAGGGTTAACAGATGGAACAGGCTGATACATAATGAAGCTGATGATGCACTACTGATACCAGTCAGTCATGTATAGACTATCTGTGCCTCTCTGTCGAGATGGGTTTGAATCATTCCTGGGAACAATGTGCCAACCATGTAACCTGCAGCACTACACTACATGTAGCACAAATAAGTATATGTTAAGCAGATACCAGAATATGTCTACAGTCTGTCCACTAACTAAATCTCATGCCTGGAGTCCAAGGTAGAAGGACACATCTCAGAACATAGAGGCAGTGGTGAGGCATTGAGGTGAAAAAAAAAACGATGTTATCGAAAGAACAACAAAGCGAAGGAACTTTTGAAAGCAGTTGGCAGAAGGTGAAGGCACACTGGAGAGGTAACAATGACCATACCTGGTGAGCAGGTCGCACGGAGAGACCAGCACCGGAAGTGGTGGAAATGCCATTTTCTCTAGTACCCAGCATAAAAGGGAGTCAGAGTTTTAAGTTAGTTCTTTTCTTTATGCAGTAGTTCCAGTAGCAGATGACATTCTCTTAAAGCAGGATATGCAGCAATGCACTGCGGATTTTGAGTCTGTTCTTAAAGCCTTAGAGACCTATCTCAGCCTGAAACTAAACATAGCAATGAAACAAGTATGTTTTTTTAAATAAATTTAGAGTACGCAATTCATTTTTTCCAATTAAGGGGCAATTTAGCGTGGCCAATCCACCTAACCTGCACATCTTTGGGTTGTGGAGGCGACACCAACGCTAACGCGGGGAGAATGTGCAAACTCCACACGGACAGCGACCCAGAGCCGGGATCATACCTGGGACCTCGGAGCCATGAGGCAGCAATGCTAACCACTGCGCCACCGTGCTGCCCCATGCAAGCATGTTTTAACCAATGGTCACAATGACTTGAGAAATTGATTGAATTATTTCTAATCAACCAATATTGCCTTGCTAGTTCTTGCAGATAGGGAATGCTGAAAGATGAGCCAACCGTGATGGCTTAGTTGTGGGTTTCTGGGATGAGAAACTCTTAACTTTCCGCAGATCAATGATGATCTTACTTTGGATCAAGTGGTCCAGAGAGACAGGCCGAGCGTTTAATCGGGCTATGCCTTGGGGTGACTCCGAGGCTTCACATGACTCCGTAGATTGGGCAGGCCCACGAGGCAGTGGCCCCACCCAGGAAAATCTGGCAAACGAGGTGACAGGCCAGGAAACTCATGGCGGCAGCCATTTTGACATGCTTGCGTTGTGGCATGTAAAACCAGCAGAGACGCAAGGTCTGCCCAGAAGCGGGTGCGGAATGATACCAGTGTGAGAAACGTGGACATTTGAAGCATTTCTGGGAACCCAATAATTTTATTTTTTTATGTTTTTATTCAGGATTTTAATTTTATATAGTACAAAAAAACAAGTCCGCGTAGACCAGATACAATTTACAAAAGCCAAACATTGGATCTAACCTCCAATTCCCCCTGTCATTTGTAATTGTATTTAAAAATAGTTTATTGAATTTTTACATCTGTACACTATACAATAGGCGAGCAAGATGGCTTGTATGTGCAATTCTGTGACTGTTGCTCCTATGGCTTTGTTGGGGCGGCCCTCTGGCCCCCTCCTCGGTCTTCTCCCGTGTCTCCTCCTGATGTTTCACTGGGTTCCTCCTTACTGCCCCCCTCCCTCCCTTATCCTATCTGGTATGTGTGGTCCTATCTGCCCTCACTGGCCCTCCTCCCTTCCTATCCGCTATTGGCCTCGAACAGGTCTTGGAACAGGCTGATGAATGGCCCCCACGCTTTGTGGACCTTTCTGGACCTCGGATGGCGTATTTGATCTCCAGGTGGAGAAATTCTGCCAGGTCTGCCAGCCAGTCTGCAGCTGTAGCTAGTGCTGCTGATCGCCAGCCGAGCAGGATTCTCCAGCATGCGATTAGGGAAGCAAAAGCAAGGCCATATGAAGTTCTGGTTGGTCCGATACGCCGAAGACTGCCACCCTCGGACCCGGTTCCACCTTCACCCTCACAAATGTGGACATCGCCTCGAAGAAAGTTGTCCAGAACCCGACAAGTCTGGGGCAGGCCCAGAAAATGTGGGCATGGTTGGCCGTACCTCCCTGGCATTGTTCATATTTGTCCTCTGCCTCCGAGACGAACCTGCTCATTTGGGTTCTGGTTAGGTGCACTGTGCACCACATGAGGCTTAGCCTTGCACAGGAGGAGATGGAGTTGGCCCTGCTCAGTGCTTTGCTCCAGAGTCTCCTCTGTACTTCCGTCCCTAGTTCGCTCTCCCATTTCTGTCTTCCTCCATCTAGTCCTCGCCCTTTCTAACAGTCATCCCGCACATGTCCCCATAGTTCCCCTTCTCCCTACTGTCCACGTCCAGCAGTTCCTCCAGCAATGTGTATCTCGGGACCCTAGCGTACCTCGTTTCCTTGCGGAGAAAGTTTTTAACTTGTAAATGTCGAAGCCCCTGTCCATTCAGTGGCTACAGCTTTTCCGTCAGCTCGTCCAGGGGTGCAAGTGTGTACCCCATGTACAAGTCCCTAATCACTCGGGTCCCACAGATGGGGGCCATGGAGGACATCTTGGTTCAGCCGAAGTGCTGTCTCATCTGGTTCCAAGTTTTTAACGTAGCTACCACCATTGGGCTGGTTGTGTACTTTGCCGGGCGGGGAATGGGAGTGCTTGGAGGGTCATTCCTGTGCAGGAGGACTCCTCTAGCCTTACCCATTGCTCTGCTCCTTTACCCGCCCCTTATTGTCTCGGCCGTGGCTGGTCAGTGGTAGTATTGCAGGTTTGGAAGGGTCAGGTCACCGGTGGTTTTCCTCCTCTGCAGTGTATTTTTGGGGATTCTAGGATTCTTCTCCCCGCCCCCACATACACAAACGCGATGATCATATTGCCTATCCCTTGGAAAAAGGCCTTGGGGATGAAGATCGGTATGACTCTGAACAGGAAGAGAAACCTTGGCAGCACATTCATCTTGATCGTCCACACCCTTCCCACCAGAGGAAGCGGGAGTACATTCCATCTCTGTAGGTCCTTTTTGACTTCCTCTGCCAGACTGGTCAGATTCTATTGGTGGATCTGTGTCCAGTCATGGGCTATCTGAATCCCCAGGTAGTGGAATTTGTTTTAGACTAGTTTGAATGATCGACCGTCCAGCTCCGTCCCTCCCCCGTTCGAGTTCACTGGGAACACCTCACTCTTGCCCAGCTTGGATTTGTAGCCTGCGAAGGTCCAGAACTCTTCCAGGAGCCTCATGATTTCCTTAAAGCCGTTCTGTGGGTCCGAGATGTAGAGGAGCCTGTCATCCCCATAGAGTGAGACTCTCGGCTCTCTGCCTCCTCTTCAGTCTTGCGGGGTGAACAGGAGCAGGGATAGTGGGCATTCTTGCCTTGTGCCTCTGTGAACTGGAAGTACACAGAGCTGGTGGTGTTGGTCCGAACGCTCGCCTTTGGTGTGTTACACAGGAGTTTTACCCATGAGGTGAACCCCGTCCATAGCACAAACCATTCCAGTACCTCTATGAGGTACTTCAATTTGACTTTGTCGAAGGCCTCTGGTATTCTCTCCCCAGATGGGGTTAGTATCACATTCAGCAGCCGACTGATGTTCACAGTTAGCTATCTACTCTTGACAAAGCCTGTCTGGTCGTCTGCGACCACATCCGATACACAGTCTTCCAGTCTCCTGGCCGGGACTTTGGCGAGTATTTTTGCTAAACAGCAAAATGGGATGCCAAGGCCCCAGGTTCGACCCCAGCTCTGGGTCACTGTCCGTGTGGAGTTTGCACATTCTCCCTGTGTTTGTGTGGGTTTCACACCGACAACCCAAAGATGTGCAGGGTAGGTGGAATGGCCACTCTAAATTGCCCCTTAATTGGAAAAAATGAATTGGATACTCTAAATTTTAATTTTACAAAATCAGCAAAATGGGTCTATATGCATTCTATCGTGGCAGCCAATCAACCCCGGGGGACCCAAGTGCTACGACTGCGGACAGACAAAACACCCCCGGCAGCGCTGCCCGGTGCGGAGCGCGCTCTGCAAGGCCTGCAGGAAGAAAGGACATTTCACTACTGTGTGCCAGGCCTGCTCGATCGCCGTTATTGTCCCTGCACCCCCCATGTACGACCCGTGGGTGCCGCCATCTTCCTCGCCTCAGGCCACGTGCGGCCCGTGGGCACCGCCATCTTTCATGCCACCCGCCGTGGGCACCACCATCTTCACCACCTAAGGGACCCCTGCTCGTTGGGCACCTCATCTGGCCACTCATCGCCTGCAACCGCCGTCGACCAGATGCGTCTTGCCTCCATCACGATCAACCAGTCCCGATCGCACAACGGGAAATGGACCGAATGGTTGACCTGGTGAGTGGACCAAATCATAGCCCTTGAGCTTCATCATCATCTGCTGTAAACGCGGAGACATCTCATCAACACCTTTTTTGATGATATTTATGAATGGTCTGTGATCCGTTTCGATACATAGTTTTGAAATTTCGTGATGCATATGACGAGGCCAAGGCACTCTTTTTTAATTTGCATGTATCTTTGCTCCATGGGAGTCATTGATCAAGACGCATACGCACTGGATTGCAAGATCTCGCGGTCATCCTTCTGTAGGAGGACTGCGCCAATAGCCTGTTTGCTGCTGTCAGTGGAGATCTTCATCTCTCTCATGGAGCAGTGGTCAGGACTGCCTTCATGTCCTGCCACTCCACTGCATGATCCGGCGTCCATTGAAAATCAACATTCTTTTTTATTAGGTTCCTTAGAACTAGTGTGCGACTTGATAAGTTGCGAATGAACTTTCCCATGAAGTTGACCACACCGAGCATTCACATAATTGCCTTCTTGTCCATTGGAACTGGCAATAGCCTTGATCTTGTATAACCCCAATAGCCTTGATCTTGTCTGGATCCAGTCGAATTCCTTCTTGCGATATTATGTCACCTAAGAACTTTAACTTGTGGATTCCAAACTTACACTTGTCACGACTCAATTTGAGACCATCGTGCTGAACTCTGTCACTCTCTTGAGCCTTTTTATATGCTGTTCTGGGGTGTTGGGCCAAATGATTATGTCATCCACATATACTCATACCCCTGGAATGCCCTCAATAACATGGCTCTATGAAATATCTCAGATGCCGATATTATACCAAGCGGTAGCCGATTAAAGCAGTACCTTCTGAAAGGCGTATTAAATGTGCATAGCTTACGGCTTGATGTATCCAATTTGAGTTGCCAAAAGCCTCTAGAGGCGTCCAACTTGGTAAATAGCTTAACATTAGCCATTTCGGAAATTATTTCTTCCCTCTTGGGTATTTGGTAGTATTTCCTCATAATGTTAGTGTTCATATCTTTTGGATCGCTACAGATCCTTAAGTCTCCGTTAGGCTTCCGGACGCAAACAATTGAACTGGCCCAGTCTGTCGGTTGCGTAACCTTGGAGATGATATCCTGCTGTTGCGTGCGATCAATCTCGGTCTTGAGCCACTCTCGTAATGGAGCCGACATTCGTCTTGGCGCATGTATCACCAGTTTGGCATCCTTTTTTAACTTAATCGAATAGGTAAAGGGTAAGGTGCCTATTCGAGAGAAGACATGAGCATACTTGTCCAAAGGTTGCCTGTGGCATGCCCTTCACCCTATCGGGTATACACATTTTAAGGTTCAATTTTTCGCAAGCATCCACCCCAATTAGCGATGACTTATCACCTTCCACTATCTCGAAGTCGATGGGTATCTCCATGTCCCCATTTCTAGCAACGAGATGTCAGGAACCTCTTGTGACTATAGTGTTACCACTGGAATCAGTGAGCCGACAAGTAGATTTCTTTATCAGAGGTGTCCTATAAACTTGTCTTAAAGTATTCTCTGCGCTCCTGTATCAATTTTGAGTGGTTTATCTTTGCCATTAATTACTAATGATACAATCCACTCCTTCATTTTCTCGGAGAGCTCCTGTACTGGTCTGTCCTTGTGATCCAGCACATTAATCCTAGTGACTGCTTCTATCATGAAAGTATCCTGGTGCATATACGATGAGCAATCGTCTCTATCAGGCAAGATATTGGATTTTTTTCTCTTCACTCTTAACACTTTGGATCCTTTTGAAGTCATTGTAGGAAATTTTAAATTTGGTTACTGTTTTCTTTGCATTAATGGCAGATTGGTAAAGATTAGCATAAGAAGATTGAAGAAACAATCAAGAAGCTACAAAACTCTGAAAATCTTCATCGAAGATGAATTGGAAGATAGAAGGTCTCATAAGCCTGACCACGTAAGGACAAACGGTAAACTAATCCAAAACGGGACATTCTTTAAACAGCAGTTTGAAGGTTTATTTTATGCCTCCTGCGTGAGAAAGTGCCTCTGATCAAAGAAAGATTGCACTCCTATTAAATTTGGCTGGACCGCAAGCATTAGAACTGTATAATTAATTTGAATTTACTGATGAGGACAAAACAAAATATCCTTTGGATCTCCTTTGGATCGCAGCATGCAACATGCAAAGCATCCTTTGGACACAGATCACATGATGTTCTTCAACCTCAGAGGGCCATGCACCCAGATCAATGATGCAGTGTCTGGGTCTATTGGGTAAGGCTGTTTCATACAAGGTGGAGGAGAATCCTTTTGCTATGCTGCACAGAACCATCTCATCATCCTCTCCCTGTTAATCTTGCAGGCAACATGAGCATACAACAGCCATAAGAGCAAAAATAATCTGTGGTGACACCCCATTGCTCCGGGCTATATGTGTTTTGCAGGAGAGGGCCATGGGGTTTCTAGGGCACCACCCAGAGAATATGTGGGTGATCGCAAATCCTCCATTGCTGGAGCACAGGGCTGTGGAGGTGATATTCTTGGGAATAGTTAGTGGTGGTGGATCTTGGGAATGGTCATGTTTGGGAGTGATGTTTGATTGTGAAAGGATGACACCCAATCCACTAAAGGGGCCTAGTCTGACAGCATGCTGAACATTGGATATAATGTTCAGAGAGTCAGTGAAGAATGATGAGAGACTTCATACCTTGCTCTCATAAGCGTCCCTTGTTTCCACAGGCCCCAGATCCCAACCAAGGAACAGAGCAGTACCTTGGGCAGCAGGAAGGGGAAACCTTGGGCTTGATTCTCTGCACCCCGACGCCAAAATCGCGTTTGGCGATGGGAGCGGAGAATCCGATTTCCCGCACGAAATCGGGACCGGCACCGATTCTGCTATTCTCCAGTCCCCCAAAAGCGGCGTACTCGGGGAGTACACCGCGCTGAGTATCCACCGCCTCAGGCTATTGCCTGAGGCCTGCCCTGCTATTCTCCGTCCCAGATGGGCCAAATTCCCGACGGCGTGTTTCGAATGTGGTCCTGTCATTCAGCAAATGGACAAAAGAAATAGGAGAGCATGACCATATCTCGGCGATCAAACGCATATGCTCCACCCATGCGAGAGTGGTTAAGCTCAATGAAAGACACATATTGAAGCACCTGGAGTGCATGGAGGAACAGCATCATACCCTGCGCAGTGTACATGCCAGTCTTTCTTTCTATAGCCTGGACCAGTTAATTCAGAACCTGAGTGCTAAAGCCTGTTGAGTATGTGAGTACCAAGATCAGGATTCTTGCACCGATGACCCAATGATGATTGATGGGGATGTCTGTGCCCCAGCAGCAGACATGTTCAAGCCAGCAGGTGAGCACACCAAGACCTGAGGTGATCTCAGGGAAGATGAGAGTTCCATGCAGATGGAGGGAATCTCACCATCCTCCGCTCTTTTGTCAGGGGGAGCATCTGTGAGTCAGGGCTAATTGTCTCAGATGCAGGCAACCCAGCTGTAGGATGACTACTACAGTCCTCACAACGGCATAACCAAATACATGAACAGGCTGCCTCCACCTCCTCCAAGGTAACAAGGGGGGCACTGTGTAGCAGTGCACATGTTCGCAGGACACTGCATCACCTAGAGCATGGAGTGGGTCACTGTGCTGTGTAATCCATGTGTGTAAATAGGAAAACTGTCTGATACAATACTATAGTAGCATAACTGGTTTATGCAATGGTTGGCATTCTAACAATTGCTTACTATTTAGATATAAATCATCACGTTCTCACCGACAGCAGTAGAGAGTGCAGCCAGGAGACCTATATGTGCCAACTGCATTGGGAAAGATGTTGGCATCGATGCTGGCCATGTGAATGCTCAGGCAGAATCCATTGCCAAGCATGTGTTCCATCATCAGCTACTCAAGGTGCTCTCAGATGAACTGAAGGCCCCTTGCAACTGGGACATCCCACATGGATTCCTCACTATGTTTACAAGCCTGTCCATTTCCATGCTCCATTTCATCACTGTGGTTCAGCCCCCATGACCTCTGAATCTGTGGGCCCTTCTTCTTCAACTTCCACCTGATCCTCTTTATCCTAGGATATGGGGCCTTCTTCATCCTCTACCTCCTTCAGCACCAAACTCTTCTGCTGCATCATGTTGCTGCAGCCAGCTGCTCTACCTGAATGGCCCGCAGGTTGGAGGGACCTGCAACCATATCCTGTGAATTACTTTCTTGGAGGATAGATTAGTCAAACCCATCTGAATGGACTGACACCACATTGGTGGCAGATTTGTCCAAGGCTCTGCGTGTTCAGGGTCCACAACCTGCTCCCCCCACCCCCCCGTCATATTAAAGGTGCATATGACAGGTGCGTCATATTAAAGACTGCTCTGCGATGACATAGTGTATACAAGCTCATACTCTGTTAAAGTTTCAAAATGGCTGCTTCAGCAGTCTTTAATATGACGCACCTGACATCCATCTCCATGTGTATAAAGACGTGGTCTGGGAGGGCAGCACGTGTGTTAGCCCTG
Source organism: Scyliorhinus canicula (assembly GCF_902713615.1). NCBI lineage: Eukaryota > Metazoa > Chordata > Chondrichthyes > Carcharhiniformes > Scyliorhinidae > Scyliorhinus > Scyliorhinus canicula. Next base: position 143,238,745 of record NC_052151.1, on the reverse strand, counting down.
CTGCCTCACGGCACTGAGATCCCAGGTTCAATCCGGAGTTTGCACATTGTTCCCGTGTCTGTGTGGGTTTCGCCCCCACAACCCAAAAGATGTGCCAGGTGGGTGGATTGGTCACACTAAAGTGGAAAAAATGAATTGGGTTCTCTGAATTTCGAAACAAAAAAAAGATGTGGTCCGCATAATCTTCGACACTGGTGAAAATGGCCAACGCCGGAAATGGGGGTGAGAATTCACTCTGCCTCCTTTTTGTCTGCCTGACATGTTTTGACCCCACTTGGGGACTGGAAAAATCAGGCCCACACTTACAAGGAGGACAAGGTAGGGAAATAAAGATACTTTCATTGAACTAGTTCATGAGGGCCTTGAACCTCTTAAGCAGATCCCATCGCCTTATCTCTCCATTCAGCTTGGCCATTACTACAGCCTCTTGGGACAAGGGATAATATAGTACAAGGTTCGCTCTGGACCTTGAGATGCTCTTGGGGTCTGCTAGAAAATGACAGATTTTTTTTTTTTTTTTTTTTAATTTAGATTACCCAATTATTTTTTCCAATTAAGGGGCAATTTAGCTTGGCCAATCCACCTACTCTGCACATTTTTGGGTTGTGGGGGCGAAACCCACGCAGACACGGGGAGAATGTGCAAACTCCACACGAACAGTGACCCAGAGTTGGGATCGAACCTGGGACCTCAGCGCCGTGAGGCAGCTGTGCTAACCACTAGGCCACCGTGCTGCCCGAAAATGACAGATTTGATTGTCATTGGCATTCGTCTATGTCCTTTTTGGCTGTGATCAACAACAAACCTCAGTAGTTGAAACAGGCACGTTGGATCATTTTTGTGCAATTGCACACACTTATGAATAAATACAACGCACTGATCCTTTTCCATCTCTAATAATCCTTATTACCCCACAACACGCTACATCATTATGCACATTTGCAGCAGCTCTTGGTTGCTCTGAAGAGGCTTCAAATACCATTTCAAAAGCCTCTGATTTTGCCTCACAGCACTTATTCTTTTTTGTAGTTACCTCTAAAGGTTGTTTCTTTGTGGATGAAAGGCCTGCACACTTTAACTTCAGTATGTTTATTACTGCTGTTACTGAGGCAAGAAAATCATTGGTTCTATTATCTGCTGTGGAGAGTGCACTATTGGCAGTCATTACAGACCCTATCCCAGGCTTTATGGTCAGAGTGTCTTGGTTAACATCACAAATCCTGTCAGCATCACGACTTGGCAATCATCCTCTGTTTTGGGGCCAGTATCCTACTCAAGGCAGAGAAGAGGCATATTCTTAATGAAGATAAGGAAATGGTGGGAAATTATAGGGTGTCTTTTGGGAATGTCGATTGCCTTGAGCATTCAAAGTTTCATCAAGCTTTGGAATTCACCTGCGGTTAAGGATCTATAAATCATGCGGGTATAGACAGCGTTTACTATATACCCATTTAATCAACTGATGTGTTTGCAATTTTATCAAATTATTAACACAACTTTAAATTATAAATGATAATGTATATACTTATTACCATTGTATTTATACTTAGAAAGCTACAATTAAACATTAAAAACGTGTTTGGACCAATCTGGGCTTTGTTTTGTGGGATTTCTGCATTCCTCCAAAGCTGTATACTTTTGACTCCAAAAGGAGCTTCAAGCTTGTAAGTACATCTTTAGATGGGCTTGCTCATTACTTCTCATCATTGACTGGAATTTGCCAGATAGTAAGTAGATTGGAGAAGATCTTGAAGCAGCAGTGTTCTTTACTGCTTTTCTACAATTCACCAGTCGCATAGAATCAGTTTAGCATCTAGAGAGGCACATAACTTGAGTATGTGTTTGTTAATAGGGTAGCTCATCTTTAGCTGCTTTTTCAAATTCTTCCCAAAAACCCCCAATAACCTGCTGCTCTTCCTTGGCCTTGACAATTTGCAAAACTTGAACTTAAGGACAAGCCACATAAAAATTCACAAGAAACACTCATTTCAGAGTCATATCATAATAGTCAAACATCTCATAATGTAGTTAGTGATGCGCATGACTGGATGAACAGGATCCTTACTGAGTACTATCTAGAAACCCAGTCAAGGAAATGACTTGGCAGAGTCAGCAGGGAAGGAAGACTTTGTTGAGCTGTGAAGGGACATGAGAAGTGTAGAATAAGTGTCAGGAACTTACCTTTGAACCAGTATCGCTAAAACAAATTAGTTAGTCATTCATCTCATTGTTGTTTGTGGGACCTTGAATGTATGCAAATTGACTGCAATGTTTCACTACATTTCCGCAGTGACTGCCCTTCAACAGGACCTCAAGTACTTTGGTATATTCTGAGATCTGAAAAGGTATTACACTTTCATGTCTATTGCAAGGTGCTGGGTCAAAGATCAGAAACATGACCTGGGCTCATTTACATCTCAATCCAAAGGCCCAGATTTTGGAATTCGGTCTCCAATGCCTTCCCATATCACTTTTTTTTTTAAAGGCTTTTTTAATGAATTGCTTTTATTTATCTTAACTATTTTATCTCATGATGTCTGAGGGTCATTTCTGCCCTTTTAATGGTTAAAAATGTATCTTTAAACCAGGTTTTATTCCCTCCTATGGGTCATATTTTTTACTTAAACATTATTTTCAGGATCATGAAATCATATCCATCTTAAAGATTCTATATACAGCAAAATTTACATTTGACGCAAAGTAACTTGTCGGCATTACAAATTATAGAATCCTTAAAGTGTAGCCTTGTCCAAAACTGAATGGCTGAATGTTGTCTTCATTTTCCCCGAGAGCAACACCATTCCAAATCTCATTATCATTTACATGGATGCACCTATATCTCAGTAAACATTTAACTGCAATTAATCCTGTATGGTCCGTGCTTTCATAGCTGTAGTATATCCATATACATAGGATGGTCAAGGAGGCATGTTTATCAATGTTATTGTTATTCTTTTTTTTAAATATAAATTTAGAGTTCCCAATTTTTTTTTCCAATTAAGGGGCAATTTAGAATGGCCAATCCACCTAACCTGCACATCGTTGGGTTATGGGGGTGAAACCCACCCAGACACGGGGAGAATGTGCAAACTCCACACAGACAGTGACCCAGGGCCGGGATTCAAACCCAAGTCCTCAGCGCAATGTTATTGTTATTCTAATTCTTTTGATTAATATTCATGGTCTGCTACAAAGCAGTCCTGTTCAAGCATTCATACAATGCAAATATGTAATTAATAATCAAAAATAGAAGGATCATTCTGATGTAAACAAAACCTTTGACAAATGACTTATAGTTGCTATTTCACATCAGTTCTTAAGAGTTACATGGCTCAGAATGTACAACAGACCAATGGCTGATTAGAGCATTCAATAGAATGATATCAAGAATTAGAGCAGAAATTATAAATGAAAGTTGGGAGACGCAGGTTAAAGGGGTATCAAACACAGGTTCTGAAAAAAGGTACGATTTCGAGACATTAAATAGCGAAGACGTATGTTTTTAAATGATAAATTTAGAGCACCCAATTATTTTGTTTTTCCAATTAAGGGGCAATTTAGTGTGGCCTAATCTGCTAATCACCTAATCACCTAATCTGCACATCTTTGGTTTGTGGGGGTGAAACCCGCGCAGACATGGGGAAAATGTGCAAACTCCACATGGACAGTGACCCAGGGCCGGGATTCAAACCCTGGTCCTCAGCGCCGCAGTCCCAGTGCTAATCACTGCGCCACATGCCGCCCATGTGAAGACGTATTTCTACTGTTTGGAAAATTGGTAACAAGCGGACATAAATTCAGAGTTATCACTAAAATAATGTTAAATGAAAAATATTCAAAAAGGTAGCTGGAATATGAAATGCATTGCAATAAGCTACTATTGATTCAAACATAATAAAATTGAAAAGGAAGAACATAAAATAATATAGGAAAGGTCGGAGAAGAGGAATAGAATTGATAGGTCGAGTTGATGGAGTGGAACCTGCACAAGCCTCGTGGGCTGAAGGTATCCTTTCTCTACTGTACTTCCAGTAGATCTGTAATTCTGACAACAATAATAATAATACACACTGTTTGTCTCTCTGCAATCATCCAATTGTTAAAGACATCTTCAGGTGTAATACCAATCAAAACATATGAGAAAGTCTCACATTTTACAGCTGGGAGTCAATATTAACTCTCCTCCTCTACTGATACCACCCCGACACACACACACACACACACACAGACACACTCCAGAATTACCAGCTCAAAGTTGCACTGTTCCTGCCCAGTATCATAGATACATAGAAGATAGTAGCAGGAGGATGCCTTTTGGCCCTTCGAGCCTGCTCTGCCATTCATCACGATCATGGCTAATCATCCAACTCAATAGCCTAATCCTGCTTTCTCTCTATAGCCTTCGAAGGGCCAAAAGGCCTCCTCCTGCTCCTATGTTCTATGTATCCCATTGTCCCCAAGTGCTATATCTAGCCGCCTCTTGAATATATTCAAAGTTTTAGCATCAACTACTTCCTGTGGTAATGAATTCCACAGGCTTACCACTCTTTGTGTGAAGAAATGTCTCCTCATCTCGGTCCGAAATGGTTTACCCTGAATCCTCAGACTGTGACCTCTGGTTCTGGACACACCCATCATTGGTAACATCTTCCTTGCATCTACCCTGTCTAGTCCCGTTAAAATTTTATAAGTCTCTATGAGTTCCCCCTTCATGTTTCTGAACTCCAGCGAGAATAATCCCAACCTAGTCAATCTCTCCTCATAAGAAAGTCCCGCCATCCCTGGAATTAGTCTGGTAAACCTTGACTGCACTGCCTCGAGTCCAAGAACATCCTTCCTCAGAGAAGGAGACCAAACTGCACACAATACTCCAGGTGTGGCCTCACCAAGGCCCTGTATAATTGCAGCAACATCCCTGCTTCTATACTCAAAACCCTCGCAATGAAGGCCAACATACCATTAGCCTTCTTTACCGTCTGCTGCACCTGCATGGTTACCAGGTGCACTGCTGCACAAGGAACCCATGTCCCACTGCACTCTACCCTCTCCCAATTTAAAACCATTCAGGTAGTAATCTGCCTTCCTGTTTTTGCTTCCAAAGTGAATAACCTCGCACTTATCCAAATTATACTGCATCTGCCATTGATTTGCCCACTGCCCAACCTGTCCAGATCATGCTGTAGGATCCTTGCATGTTCATCACAATTCACCCTCCCACCTAACTTGGTATTCTATTCATATTCCCTTCATTGAATTTCAGGTCAACCAATGCTTCTGTTATGGGCAGGCATGGAAAGGTGAAAGTTACAGCCCAATAATGTGAACTCCTCCACATCTATTTTTACTGCAACCTGTGGGGAGGCCTACACAGGAGAATGGCCAGTCGAGATCACAGTAATTTTTATGTTTCGTCTTGGGGAGGATTCTGTTGGGGCTATGAGAAGCAGGAATGCTACTCCAAGGAATTCTCTCCAAGGAGCAGACTGCGATGCTCTCCATGATCATTGTCCAAAACAACAATAGCGACAAGAACAACACTTCTATATTGTGTTTATACAATCCGTTTAATGCAGGAAAACATTCCATTGGAAGCTTGTTGATTGTCTAGCTACACAAAAGAGGAACGGTTCCTTGGGTGTATTATCAGGTGACTTCTGGTGCCTGAAGAGCTAGACCCCAGCAACCACTAATGTCTTCAACAACAACTTGCATTTTATGAAGTAATTTTAACATTGCAAAATGTTCCCGAAAGGCACATCATAAAAACATTATATTACTGACTCAGATGAAGAGACCAAGTGTAAATTATCTACATTTGCTGATGATCCAAACCGAACGAGAATGTAAATTGTGAGGAGGATACAAAGAGGCTGCAATGAGATGCAGAGAGGTTATTGAGTGGGTTGCAGGCGGAATATAATGTAGGATAATGTGAATTGACTCACTTTGATTGTAAGAATAGGAAGGCTGAATATTTGTTTAAAAGCTGTGAAACTTTTGCACGTTGATGTTCAAAGAGATTTAAATGTACTGGTACAAGGAACACAAAAAATTAGCATGTAGATATCAGGATGCAATTCGGAAGGTAAACAACATGTTTATTGCAAGGGGCTTTGAATACAAGAATACGGAAGTCTTTCTACAATTGTATTGGACTTTGGTGAAACCTCAGTTGGAGTACTGTGTCCAGTTATGGTTTCCATATCTAAGCAAGGATAAAATTACCTCAGAGGTATTTCAGCAAAGGTTCGCAAGATTGGATCTGAGTATCAGAGGGTTGTTATATGATGATATGCTGAGTAAATCGGGTCTGAACTCCCTGGAGTTTAGAAGAGTAAATGCTGATCTTATTGAAACACACAAGATTTTGCAAGGGCTTGACAGGGAAACAATGAGTGGTTATTTCCCCTGGCTGGGATATGGGAGCACTGTCTCAGGATGAGAGGGTTCAATAATTTAGTTCCAAGATGAGAAGAAATTTCTTGACTTAGAGGGTTGTCAGTCTATGGGATTGTCTATCCCAGAGAGTTATCAATGTTGCATTGTTGCTTATATTTAAGACTAAAATCAATAGATCTTTGATCCCTCATGGATCTAAAGAATATGGGGAGCGGGCAGGAAGTGGCATTGTGGCAGAAAATCAGTCATGATTTTCATAGTGCCAGGGACCCGGGTTCAAATCTAGCCTTGGATCTATGACTGTGTGCAGGTTACACTTTCTTCCCATGCCTGTGTGGGTTTCCTCCAGGTGCTCCACTTTCCTCCCACAGTCGAAAGATGCGCAGGTTAGGTGGATTGGCGATGCTAAATTTCCCCTTAGTGTCCAGGGATGTGTAGGTTGGGTGGGGTTACAGTGAGGGCGAGGGAATGGGCCTAGGTAGGGTGATCTTTCAGAGGGTCAGTGCAGACTCGATGGGCCGAATGGTCTCCTCCTGTACTGTAGGAATTCTACAATTTTATGGTTCTATGATTGTATTGAATGACGGAGCAGGTCTCAAGGGGCCGAATGATCGACTCCTGCTCCTATTTCCTAAGTTGTTTTTCTCATGGAATTAAGGGATATGGGGAACGGGTGGCAAAGTGGAGTTGAAGCCCAAGGTCAGCCAAGATTGTACTGAAACTAGATTGTTGACCAGATATATGGTGAGGTCCATCTAAATACAAGTTTTATCAGCTCTATGAGAATAGTGGTAAGACTAAGGTGGAGGGTGCTATTCTGTTCCTCAAACCCTTCTCTGCTAAGAGATGTTTGTAAAGTCAGAGACTCACAGCTGGTTAGCAGAACAGAAATGTAGGAATATTAATTAAGTTGTAGTGTTCTCTCCAGCAAGTTTTCCGCTCGAACACAGGGCACAAAGCTGATCAAAGCACAAGCCGAAAGCCAAGTACTTTAATTGGCTCTTTCCCCATTGTAGATAGAACCTGCTGGAGACTGAACTGCAGCTATTCGTAGATGGCGAAGTAAGCATTTCGAATTGAAGCTGCATCTTAGAACATGAAACCATACCAAGTCTGGCACCTGCTGCCTGTTAGCCAACCAATCAGAAAACACAAAACATACTAAACATGCTATCTATTAATCCAAGTAAACAATAAGTACACATATCCACAATCTAATGGTAATCATTAACTCAAAGGTAAGTATTCAACTGGATTTTGGCTCTCTCGCCTCTATGTTAGCAGTTGGTTTTACCTTGTGCCAAAATGGTCCCCAGTGTGCTTAAACCTATGATAAATGTGCACCTGTTCATTCATTGTCTGGTCTGAATGCCGCATTGTTTGATTTAATTGTGGTACTTACACCAACAAAGTTCTACATTCCTTGGACAGGTATAAAGGTACAATGACATCCACAAACACTTGAAACCGCAAAATAGATGTTCAATCTAAAGGGAAATTCCAGCTGTTTGATCAAAATATCTTATATTGCTGACATGCAAAGTACTTTGGTGGGATAAAGGAGTTAGAATGAAAACTTCTGGCAGATCTTTTTCTTTAAATCCATGTGTGGGAAGATCTCCTTTGTTCATTCGATGTGGTCAAATTATGAAGGTGCTTACCCAAGCATGGATGAGGATTTTAGCAGCAGATGGGCTGAGGCAGGAAATGATATGGGGAGGAAAGTAATAGTAAATGTAAAGAGAATATGTGGGGTCAGAATCTCAGAACAGGTCCAAATAGAACACTTAGGTTGTGAACCTTTGGTTCAGGCTGAACCTGTATCATCCATTGTTTTTTTAAAATTTAGTACCCAATTTTTTTTTTCCAATTAAGGGGCAATTTAGCGTGGCCAATCCACCTAGCTTGCACATCTTTGGGTTGTGGGGGCGAAACCCACACAAACACAGGGAGAATGTGCAAACTCCTCATGGACAGTGACCCAGAGCCAGGATTGAACCTGGGACCTCAGCGCCGTGAGGCCACAGTGCTAACCCACTGCGCCACTGTACCGCCCAGCTGTATCATCCATTGTTGAAAGAACAGAATTAGTGCTGTTGGGAGAAGCAAAGCCTGATTGGGCCTGATTCTAATTGGGCAAGTGAATGAGTCTGAACTAGTTCAAAAGCAGACCTATGGTTTTTCAATAATTAGCTGAAGGAAATGGAAGCTCATTCTGGATGGAAAGTTATCTAAGTGGACTGACAATGCAGAAGCAGTGGAAGGATCAGGTGAGGTGGTGGAGAAGCAGAGCTGGCCGTTATTGGTGTTGTAACTTCCGTGGAGAGGCAGCTAAGTCAGATTGCCACTCCGCTCATTCTTAGTCCCCCTGAAATGCAGCCACACCTTTCTCACTCAACCTTCTAACTCAGGCTGGGTGAGAAAGTTGCAATGCAGAGGGATCCTGAGGCCTTGATTCGAGGATGGCTAAGTTGGGGGTAAGGAAGCCAAGTCCCCTTCTTTACAGTACTAACTGTCATAAAGCATATAGGTTTAATGGTCCAGCCACTTTGTGAAGCCAGGTAGGTGTGTAGAAATTTTATTTATTCGTTCATGGGATGTGGGCGTCTCTGGCTGGGTCAGCCTTTATTGCCCATCCGTGAGGGCATTTAAGAGTTAACCACATTGCTGTGGGTCTGGAGTCACATAAATGCTAGACCGGGTAAGGACGACGGATTTCCTTCCTTAAAAGACATTAGTGAACCAGATGATTTTTTTTTTTATACACCACAATTGTTGCATGGTCATCTTTAGACTTTTAATTCCAGACTTTAAAAAAATTTTAATTCAAATTTCACCATTGTGTTGTTCCTCGTGTCTTAATAAAGCTCGCAGTCTCAAATGTGGAGAAGATGCTTTATTGTGAGTTTGTTCATTCTTCAGAGCTCTACGTACGGCTACCTTCAGTGCTATATCCTAGCTGCTGTGTGTCCAGCTATTAGCTCTGCTTGCTGTGTAGTGTGTCCTCACTTCCTGTCCTGATCTATTTATATGGCTCTCCCGTGCTCCCTCTAGTGGTCGCTCAGTTGTGTTGCATCTGGTTAACTTGTGATCACCACATCCCCCTTTTTCTCTTAACATATTTTCTGAACATCGTTAAAGAAAATTGTACATCCTGTCCCAGTGTATTTATAGCTCTCCCGCTCGTGTTTGCTCTGTTGTTTTTGTATCTGGTCAATCTACGATCACCACATCCCCCTCTTTCTCATTACATAGTTTCTGTACATCATTAAGGAAAATTATACAAAACAGTAACTTATGATATGCGTATCTACACAAGTGATGATGCTATTGCCTTAGTTAACAAAGCCAATGTATTTATATGTCCAAACTTAATAAACACATTTATGAGTCCAAACTTGATGAATTTGTTCAGAGCTGTTTTTTTTTTCTTTTTGTTGTTGATGACGTGGTGATATTGATATTGCAAGTCCGCTGTGAATGTTGTTGGTGTTCCTTGTTATCTTAAGTACCCAATGCGTCATCCCGAGGTGTTTGCATGGTCACATCACTGATGTTGACTGGCATGGACTTTTTTCTGTGCTTGTGGTGTTGATTTATTGTCTCATCCGCCTTGGATGCTGGTGTGCTTGCTTGTTCTGGAGCAGACGTGAGTTTGTGCGATTCGTTGTCATCCCATGACATGTTTGTAGTCTTGTTATCGTTTTGCAGTGTGCTGTGGCATCGTCCATCATGTGCCAAGTAGTGCCATTGTGTACAAGTCGTTGTTTCATTGCTGTTGTTTCTGTCGTTCCTGTTTTTGTTGTTTCCGTTGCCGTACTTGTCGCTGTTTTTGTCGTTTCCGTCTTTGTTGTTGTCGCTATCTTTGCTCCTGACTTTGTTGTGTTTGTTGCCATTCTTGTTGTTTCTGTCTCTGTCGTTGTCGCTATCTTTGTTCCTGACTTTGTTGTGTTTGTTGCCATTCTTGTTGTTTCTGCCTCTGTCGTTGTCGCTATCTTTGTGCCTGACGTTGTTGTTTGTCTTGTTGCGCTTCATGTTGCTTTTATTCTTGCTGTTGTCGTTCTCGTTTCTGCTGTGCTTCTTGCTATTGTTGTTTGTCTTGTCGCGCTTCATGTTGCTTTTCTTCTTGCTGTTGTCGTTCTCGTTTCTGCTGTGCTTCTTGCTATTGTTGTTGGTCTTGTCGCGCTTCATGTTGTTTTTGTTCTTGCTGTGTTTCTTTTGACTTTTGTTTTTCTTGTTATACTCTATGAGTGTCCCGAGTGGATAATTTGAGTCATTGAGCATTCCGTCTCGTGAGTGGTGCGAATGATCTGATGTTGCATCGGTGCAGGTGACATCAATCAGTTGTGGAGAATTGGATTCCGCATCTTTGCTTTCTTGGTGCTCGTCTTCTCGCGAGTGGTGCGAATGATCTGATGTTGCATCGGTGCAGGTGACATCAATCAGTTGTGGAGAATTGGATTCCGCATCTTTGCTTTCTTGGTGCTCGTCTTCCGGAGTCAAAGTCTTCTTGATTACATTTGACGCGGTGTCTGTGGACTCTCGGCGCTCCTCTTCTGGAGTCCAAATCTGCATGATTTCAGTTGACGTGGTTTCTCTAGACTCTTGGTGCTCCGCTTCTGGAGTTAAAATCTTCATGATTTCTGTTGATGTTATCTCACTGGACTCCAGGTGCTCCTCTTCTGGAGTCAAAATTTGCATGGTTTCTTTTTGTTTGATGTCTCTGGACTCCAGGTGCTCCTCTTCTGGAGTCAGAATCTGCATGGTTTCTTTTGGTGTTGTCTCTCTGGGCTCCAGGTGCTCCTCTTCTGGAGTCAAAATCTGCATGTTTTCTTTCGGCATCGTCTCTCTGGACTGTTGGGTGGCCCGACTCTGTGCTTCTGTACAGACAAGCTGAGAACTGTGAGTCTCACTGTGATCCTGTACGTCGAGTGCGAGCACCTTGTCACTGTTTTCGCTCTGTGCTTCGGTACAGACAAGCTGAGAACTGTCAGTCTCACTGTGATCCTGTACGTCGAGTGCGAGCACCTTGTCACTGTTTTCGCTCTGTGCTTCGGTACAGACAAGCTGAGAACTGTCAGTCTCACTGTGATCCTGTACGTCGAGTGCGAGCACCTTGTCACTGTTTTCGCTCTGTGCTTCGGTACAGACAAGCTGAGAACTGTCAGTCTCACTGTGATCCTGTACGTTGAGTGTGATCACCTTGTCACTGTCTTCGCATGCAGTGGGCAGAGGTGCATTGTCTTCTTCTTGTTCCTGTGAGCGTGTTGGACTTTCATAGTCCGCTCTTTCTTCTTGTTCCTGTGAGCGTGTTGGACTTTCATAGTCTGCTCTTTCTTCTTGTTCCTGTGAGCGTGTTGGACTTTCATAGTCTGCTTTTTCTTCTTGTTCCTGTGAGCGTGTTGGACTTTCATAGTCCGCTCTTTCTTCTTGTTCCTGTGAGCTTGGTAGACTTTCATAGTCTGCTTGCGGTTGCTCAGGTACAGCGGGTTTACCTTCATGGTCTTGTTCATGCTTGGTGTCCGCCCGGGAGTGTTTGCTTGCATCCCTGTTGGCGTCTTTCATCACTCGCACTGTGGAGCCTGTCATCGCTCGCTCCGTGGAGTCTTCCTGTGCTCTCTGTGTGGCGTCGTCTTCGTCTTGGGTATTGTTGTCATCCAATGTATCGACGAGCTGCCATGGCACCATGGTGTTGGATTCATCCACCATGAGTAGATTCGTGTTGAGCTTTGCAACGGTGTCGCTGATGCTGTGATCAGCATGTCCAAATAACTCCTCCATGTCTGAGTAGTATTCTTTGAAAGCCATTTCATCTTGGTTGGCTTCTTCTACCACGAGTTGGTTCGTGTTGAACTTTGCGACCGTGTCGCTGATGCTGTGATAAGCATATACAACTGACTCAGCTATGTCTGAGTAGTATTCTTCGAAAACCAAAGCATTTTGGTTGGATTCATCTACCACGAGTTGGTTCGTGTTGTAATTTGCGACCGTGTCGCTGATGCTGTGATAAGCATATCCGACTGACCCAGTCAGGTCTGAGAGGTAATCGTCGAAAAACAAATCATCTTTTGTTGTTTCGGAATTCTTTTTGTTCGCTTCACTGTGTGTGGTGAAGGCAGCTTTTTCCAAGATTTTGTGCAAGTTGTTTTTCACTGTTGGTTTAAGTTCAGGCGTTTTTCTGTGTTCTGAGGCAAGAAAATTTGGTTTTACCACTTTAAGTGTCTTGTTTTCAATTTTCGGGCATTTCCCTTTTAAGTGGGCGTGGTCAGGATTCTCAGACGTCATGAAGTCACGCGTAGGAACGACTTGCACATGCGCAAATCGGCTTTCTTTCCTTGTGCGGTTCGGTGTCCATTGCGCATGCGCGGCTTGCGCATGCCGGTCCGCAACGAAGACTTTTTTTGACTGCGCATGTGCGGCTTGCGCATGCGCAGAACGATCGGCGCCGCGATCTTTTGTAAACTGCGCATGCGCGACTTCCGGTTCCGGCGCATGCGCAGACGCGATTTGTAGTTCTTTGCTTACCATAGACTGCAAAATGTGCTCCGACGCCATTTTATCGCGGATTTCAGCGTTTTTTCTTTCTAAAAGTTGTAAGTTACCTTTTCTTTCCGATCTGGACTGGATTTCAGCGTTTTGGCTTTGTGAAAAATTCATGTTATTTCTTCTTTTTGATCTGTACTGTGCATTCGCGATTTCCTGATCTTTTTGTGATTTTTTAAGTCTTGCATCACTCAGTCTCTGTGCAGGTTGGACTGTGAGCATGCCTTGCTGTTCAAATTTCTCACAGTACTCTTCAAATTTGTTTAGTAACGTTTGTAAGCTGTTCCTGTCTTCACCTTTTGAGTATTTAAATCCATTATACACTTTCCTATTGACAGGCCCTTCGATGAGAATTGCTATTTTAATTTTGTCTGAGGCTTCTGCTACATCATTAGCTATGAGATAAAAATCGAACATTTGTTTAAACCTTTTCCAGACATTTCTTACATTACCAGTCGTGTCCAGCTGAGGTGGGTATCCATGCCACATCCTCGAATTAGCGATGTCTTCCCCAGTCAAATGTCCAGTAGGAGATTTCCATGCCATTTTGTGCTTTCTGTATCTGCAGCTGAGTTGTCCTGTAGTAAGCGTCTGAAATCACTGCTGGTACCATGTGTTGTTCCTCGTGTCTTAATAAAGCTCGCAGTCTCAAATGTGGAGAAGATGCTTTATTGTGAGTTCGTTCATTCTTCAGAGCTCTACGTACGGCTACCTTCAGTGCTATATCCTAGCTGCTGTGTGTCCAGCTATTAGCTCTGCTTGCTGTGTAGTGTGTCCTCACTTCCTGTCCTGATCTATTTATATGGCTCTCCCGTGCTCCCTCTAGTGGTCGCTCAGTTGTGTTGCATCTGGTTAACTTGTGATCACCACAACCATCTGCCATGGCGGGCTTCGAACCCAGATCTCCAGAGTATGACTCTGGGTCTCTGGATTACTAGTCCAGCAACAATACCACTACACCACTGCCTCCGTAGGGGTTAGAATGAGGGGAAGATGGTGGGTCGTGGGGGTCGGATGGTCAGTGGTGGGAGGGTTAAGCGGAAGGTCTCTATGGCCAATGGTAGGGGTGTTCAGTGGGAAGTGTTGGATAGTCAGTGGGGTGGCGGTCAATGGAGGGGGATTAGTTGGTGGCGGTTATTGGCCAGTAGATGGGCGGTCGGGGGGGGTGGCACTATGGTGGGGAGGGTAGTTAGGGTTTTGGGATGCAATTGGGGTGGGGAGGGTAGTCAGGAGGTAGGGAGGGTCTTGAGAGGGTGGATGAGTCCCATGGGTGGTCCGGATAGCTGGGGGTGGGGAGTATTCGGGGGGGAAAGTTAGGGGGGAGGGATGTAGTCAGGTATTTTGGTGGGATGTTGGGTGGGTAGTCAGTAGGCATTATGGGATAGTTCAGAAGTCTCGTGGCAGATAGGGGTGGGTCAGTACTATAGTTTACCAAAGTATGAAGTGGTTTTGATTTTTCTAACTTTTTCTGGGTCACTATTGTGACAAGACAATTAGAACCGAAGTTTGCAGTTTAAATAGCGATTCAGGTGGGTGCAGGACAATTGTTCAATGGATGTTTGAGCAATTGCCATGCAAAGCTTTGGTGCGAACCTCGGGGCGAGAATCCCCCAGCACATCTTTGGGGTCCCCCCCCTGGGTATGATGCCCTGGAACTCAGAGATTATGGGCTTATGTGTCAAACCTGACATCATATCTATGCATGTTGTTGTTGAAAGACCAAGTAAAACCCCTTAGGAGACTCCAGAATTATAGACATAGTGGTGGTAAAAATAATTCATTGCTGGAGACTCTTAGCTATGATTGGATAGATAAGAATGAAATCAGGCATATGCTGTCCCACTTGGCTGAACAATGGAGGAAAGGTATTCGAGGGCAGCACGGTAGCACAGTGAGTAGGGCAGCACGGTGGCCTAGTGGTTAGCACAACCGCCTCACGGCGCTGAGGTCCCAGGTTCGATCCCGGCTCTGGGTCACTGTCCGTGTGGAGTTTGCACATTCTCCCCATGTCTGCGTGGGTTTCGCCCCCACAACCCAAAAATGTGCAGAGTAGGTGGATTGGCCACACTAAATTGCCCCTTAATTGTAAAAAATAATTGGGTAATCTAAATTTATAAAAAAAAAAAAAAAAAAAGCACAGTGAGTAGCACAGTTACTTCATAGCTCCAGGGTCCCAAGTTCGATTCCCGGCTTGGGTTACTGTCTGTGCGGAGTCTGCACGCTCTCGTCATGTCTGCATGGGTTTGCTCCGGGTACTCTGGTTTCATTCCACAGTCCAAAGACGTGCACATTAGGTGGATTTGCATGCTAAATTGCCCTTAGTGTCCAAAATGGTTACATGGGGTTACTGGATTACGGAGATGGGCTGGAGGCATGGGTTTCAGTAGGGTGCTCTTTCCAAGGACTGGTGCAGACTAGTTGGTGCCGAATGGCCTCCTTCTGCACTGTAAACTCTATGAGGAGGATGTTTGACCATGTTAAAGGCTGCAGAGAGGTTGAAAAGGAAAGGATACATTAGTGACAGATAACATGAAAATTTGAATGTGCTGAGGTAAATGTGTGATTGGAGAGATTCAAATATGGAGTGGTGCAAAAGATGGGCAGGCAACAACATGATCACAGGCTTTTGAAAGCAAAGGAAAGTTGAAGGTGCTGGCAAGAACAGAGGTTATGAGGAGGTTTTGAGGAGTGGAGTGATGAGAACAACTTTTAAAGGGGAAAGTGACAGGACCTAAAGAGAGAGAATTGACTATGACGTCAGTTCACTTAGGAGCCAGGAGCCATGGCATCAGTTTGGTGGAAGTGTAGGAGATGGGTCTCATGGATAAGAAAAGCTCAGAGGGGGCTTAAGGCAGTGCTTCCCAACTTTTTCCTGATGTGGTCCCATTTCAATCCTTCAGACATTGTGTGATCCCAGAGTGGAAATTTGTGGGGTATGATTATTGGTGATTATTTATGCAGTAAGATCCAGATTGTTGATTTATCGGCACCAAAACATAAATATAATTACTAATATTCTGAATCTTAAAGTAAGAGAACTCTGATTGTAAGGTAACAGGACTTGCTATTGATGTAATAGAGCTCTGAGCATTGATGTAATAGGAACCTGGGGCAGGATTCCCATGAGCCTCTGTGCTGAAATTGCGATCGGAGCGGGGGCGGAGAATGGACGAATTGACAGAGACCCCCCCACCGCGATTCACCGAATGCAGCTGGCCGAATTCCTGATGGCGTGGTTCTCTCATGGTCCCACCTGTCGGGAACTCGGCCCGGCAGCTGTGGACTCAGTCCTGTGGCCGCCCTGGTGGGGGGTGGGGGATCCTTCACCGGAGGAGGGGGGGGGACCTCACAGCTGGGCAGGCCATCGATCGAAGGCCACCGATCCACAGGCGCCCACGATCGAGGGCGGGGTGGGGGGGCTATCTTTTTGGTGCCAGTCCGCAGTGTAGGTCGACGCAGGCCAGAGTGTCCAAAGCGATTCGCCCGCATTTTCACGCTGGAGTGGGGACATAGCCCCATTATTAGAGAATTGCGCCTCTTATTATTGATGCAATAGGATTCTGATCGCTAATGTAATAGAATAATGGTTATTAATGCATTTTGATCCTGATTATTGATGCATGATGATTTTGATCATTGAAGAAGTAGGCTTTCTACAGAAAAGATAAGAACCTTGTGACAGATTTTCTCTGCAGCAGCAATCGGATCTCTGAGACCAGTCGATTAAACCATACCCACCAACAACAACAGAAAGTTAGGATTGGAATGGGCTACGCAGTGATCAGAAATCAATCTGAACTCCCTGGCAGCTATTACTGCCTCGGAGCCCGGGACCCTGATATCACATCCTGCAACCCACAACTTGTGAAGCTCTGGCTTAAGAGGAGCTAGAAAGAGATGTGTGTTCAAAAATATTTCAAAACAATAATGTTTACAACAAAAGTCTTCTTTTGAGCATCATGTTATTCAAATCTGCCACCCATTACCCTAAAGCTATAAATCTGCATAAATTACCTAATGACAACAGAGATCAGGGGCTGGATTCTCCAAAAATGGGGCCATGTCCCCACGCCAGCTTAAAATGCAGGAGCTTTACTCTGGAGATTCCTTAAAAATATTAGCAGCTATTCTCCTCCCTGCTGGGGCTGCAGGACCCCGGAGTGCTTCTCGCAGCTTCAGCCCCTGCCCCTGATAGATTTCCATTCATTTAAATGCCTGCATTTAAATTTCCTTTATTGGAACAATTTAAAAAAAGAAACTAATTGCTTCCTCAAGAAAAAGTTTCTGTGTGCAAAGAAAGTCACTTGACTGAACATAACACACTCATGATTGTGTCACAAAGGCATCCGATGGAATGGATAAGGAACACACCTCATCTATAAGTGGCATCATTCTGTGATATGTTCTGTCCAGAAAACAATAGGCTCTTATGCAAATATTTATATTTAATTACTTAAAGTTCAAGAGGACCTTGATTGATTAAATCGGTGTATACTTTGTCACTAATTTACTGAAATGTAAATTTGCTCTCACTTTACAGTTGGAGGAATTCAGTGTCAAATTATTGCCATGATGCAATGTGTTATCTATTTTTGTGTCCCTGTTTTGACTGTGCCCTGCATTTTATTTTCCAACCACTCAGCAGGTCCCTGTGGTTCTGAGGTGAATAGATGACCACTCAATTCCACTCTTACACTGACCACTGAGAAACATGCTGAAGTACCCATTACGGCTCAAATCTGTCCTTGCTTTCAGTGTGTCTGGGCATTCATATCTGGTTCAACAGTGGCAGAGTTGGCAGCAGCCTTGTCTTTTTGTCAGAAGGTTCTGTGTTTAGGTCCTACTCCAGGATTTGAGCAAAATAATCAAAGCTGACACACCCCAGTGCGGTACTGAGGGAGCGCTGCACTGTTGGAGATGCCATATTTTAAATTAAGTATTTATTAAACTAAGGCTTTGCCCCTGCTCCCTCGGATGGATGTGCAAGATTCCATGGCACTATTTTGCAAAAGAAAATGAGGGGGCTTACATCTAGTGGCACATCCAATATCCATCCCCCAAAATCAACATCACAAAAATAAATGATCACAAATTGGTTGTGGGATCTTCCTGTGCGCAACTTGGCTGCTGTGTATCCCACCTCACAACAGTGACTGAACTTCGAAAGTACTTCATTGGTTCGGCAATATTTTAGGATGTCCTACGATCATGAAGGAAGCTAAACAAATGCACGTCTTTAATTTTTTTTACTGGGACTTGGAAGTGGGTTACGATTAGCACAGAGCCCCTGACATTCTGTGGCACCGTTTGTGCAGTGCCATCCATGGCCAAAGGTTTATGACAGATTTTTTGAAAAACGCACAGGCTTTTGAAGTAAAAGCAAGCCAGCCGAACCCAAACTAAATCTGTCAATTTCAAAGTTCACTTCAAAAATAGAAAACAGCAAGTAATATTTTGTTAAAAATCTGTGTGAGTAAGAGTTCACTTCCTGCTCATAAATAGGGTGAACTGTCTAAGGCAGTCACCAAACACTGCTCTTGTAAACAAGCAGCAGATTGCTTTTGTCTCTCTTGGCTGGCCACTGATAATCTAGTGATAATCTCTTCTGTGCTGTATACATATTAAGAAATAAAAGAAAGCAGATCCGAGTTTGCTGTATTGCAGCAGCAATTTGGAAAAGGAAAGTGTTGGGTGCCGCAGCCAAGTTTTGCCATCTGCTGCAAACTATTGCAGGTGTCAGAAGATCTAAACTTTGCACAAAGTGTAATAAAATAGCACAAAGAGCCAATGTGCTCTAATGATTGCTAAACAGAGAGAGAGGAGGTCGGCACATTTTATCAAAGTTTACTTAGTCTGCGGAGATTTGCATACAGATGGCAGGGTCATGCGATGTGTGTGCCGCTCCAGAAGCTGCGGATAGGCTTTCCCTTAAACAGCCTTTATACACACACAGCTTTCACCGAGGCAGCGTGGAGAGGTCTAAATCTAGAGGCGCTGAATAGTCATTGAAGTAGCTCGCTTTGTTTAAGGGGGAGAAAAACCCTCAGAGAAAGTCTTTGTGAGAGAGACAGGGAGTGTTTTGGGTAAATGGTCGGTAGAGCGAAAGAATGTGGGCTAGCAACTGGGAATGAGAATGAAGGGTCCGTGGGGACACTTATTGATTACTGCGGTATGCATCCTCATTCCTGAATTGGGAGGACAAATGGTTTAACGCCATCAGCTGTATTGTGCAAATAATGATCTTTCTCAATAATGTTGCTCGTGAAAACTGGGGGAAAAAAGACCTGTGATTATTTTCACAAATTCGATTAATTATTTGATAAAACTCAACTGCTACATACCTTGCATATGTGACCATCCAGTAAATTAAAAACAATGTGGTTGGTGATTAAAGTTAGAACTAAAATTCAGAATCTTCCTGTGCATTTTTCAGCGCATTTTTCAGGATTTTCTAGCTGAAGGCGGGAATCCTTACCCATTTGGGATTACCAAAGCTGTGCAACATCTAATTAACCAAATTAGCAGGGAGATTAAATCCATACTAATTCAGCTCTCGGTGCTACTTGTAATAACCTTATACTATGACCACAGACAGTAAACAAGATCATTCCAGTAAAACTCTACCAATAAACACATTTCAAATAATTCAATGTACAAACTTGGTGGCATAACAGCATCACCGCCAAGTAACAGTGACAGCACCCTGCCTTGTGCATATGTCAATAAGCCAAGCATCAAAGGAAGATGATTGCTCTGGGTGATTTAAAAGAACGCCGTTGCCACTGGCAACAGCTTGGACTGTTCAAGGCTGTGCTCGATTAGCAGATGAGTGCTCCATTTTGCAGCTGCGATGAAACTGGGGCTTTAATGTGGTGGTTCTGGTGGTTTAGAGAATGGCAGCAAACAAGTTTTGCCAATTTGAGTATAGTATTTGAAAAAAAAATGTTGCTTTTGTCAAAACTGGACATTGATCTTCAGACGTTGATTCTCTTCAAGATGAAATATATCTCAATTGTTGGATCAATTGACCAGGAAATTCCCGGATCATACCTAGATAGAAGTTGCTCTGAAATTTACACCAGTTTCTGTGGCGATCTGGCCGACGGGAACTTACATCCAAATTTCCTGAAATAACAGAAAGTTGAAAAACAAACGAAAATTAGGATAAACAAGTGGGAGCCTCGAAAGACCTTCAATCTTTAAGTTCCTCTTGACCTTGTTGATGATATGAAAATTAAATCAAATGCCTTAAAACTGTCTTTTATACCCAATAACCAAAGTAGGCCAAAATGACAATTCCAATGAAAGGTGTGTCCAAAATTGTGCCTGTTTTGAAAAGTGTTTCTCTTCTTCAAGTTTCTGCTCAACTACATTTTCATCCTTGAATGCAAAACCTGTTATCAATCAATTCAACTGCCTTTTAAAATGTAATTTCTAAAATCATTTTTCTATGGCGGCCATAGTGTGAATGGTCGCATAGGCTGGTTTAGCACAGTGGACTAAACAAGTGGCTTGTAATGCAGAAAAAGACCAGGATCAAGGGTTCAATTCCATACCGGCCTCCCCGAACAGGCGCCGGAATGTGGTGACTAGGGGCTTTTCACAGTAACTTCATTGAAGCCTACTGTGATAATAAATGATGATTATTATTATTATTGTTTGGCAGCTCCTCCTCAAGGCTGTTTTTTTGGACCTTTTTCCTGTTTTTAGGGTGAATATTTTACTGACAAAAGGTGCAGGAGTGACTGGAGAAAAGGTTAAATCCACTGATGTGACTGGTAGATGAATCCACGGACCAGAAGTGGGTCGAGAAGAAGGGAGCAGTTGGAGCAAGAGAATCTTCATGCACCACAGGTCAAGATGGCAGACGGTAAAGGGTCAGCTCTGCCTGCCCAATGGTCAATGGAGCAACTGGTAGACTTTTTAAATGAAACGTTTAGCCGACACTGGAGGGAGGCGCAAGAGGAACTAGCCAAGGCGGTGGAACCATTAAAGTGAGAATTGACCACGAGGAGCAGAGGCTGGAGTCCCAGGACCAGGCCATTCAGAAATTGGAGGAGGCGGTGGGGGAGCACGAGGAGCAACTTTCATTGTTGGCGGCTGTGACAGATGTGATGCGGAAGACCCAGCAGCGATTAAAGGAGAAGGTGGAGGACTTGGAGAACCACTCCCAGAGGCAGAACCTAAGAATCGCGGATATGCCTGAAGGCATCGAAGAAGCAGACGCTGGCATATATGTGGCCAAGATGCTGGAGAAGTTGATGGGGGAGGGGCCTTTGACCGGCCCCTGGAGGTCGACTGAGCGCACAGGGTGCTGATGAAGCCACAGGCGAATGAGCCACCGAGGGTGATGGTGGTGCATCTTCACTGGTTCCTGGACAAGGAGAAGATACTGAGATGGGCGAGCAGACGAGGAGATATGCCTGGGAGGGGAGCAAGCTTCAGGTGTACCAGGACCTCGGCACGGACCTGGCGAAAAGGAGAGCTGGGTTTAATCGGCTGAAGGCTGCCCTCTTTATAAAGGGATTGAAGTTTGGGATGTTGCACCCGGCCTGCCTCTGGGTGACTTTTAATAGCCGAGAACATTATTTTGGAACACCAGAGGAGGCAATGGAGTTTTTAAGAGACAATGGGCTGGCAGGATAAGGAGAACATTGAACTGTGGAGGAGGTGTGAGGAGATAGGTGCTTTTTCGGTCCGCTTTTTCTTGTATCTTTGTTTTTGTTGGTGGTTGGAGAACTTTTCTCCTTTGAAATGTTTTGTTGTGATTGAGGGTGAGTTCACTTTTTTTCCTTGGATCATTGTTGCTTCTGACGTGTGCGAGCGGAGAGGGGGAGGAAGTTTAGGCACCTTGGGTGGGGGCTGCCAGGCTAGCTGAGCCAGCTAGTTAACAGGATTGCAGTGGTGGGTGATCAGGTAGTTAGTGAAGCAGAGGGGGATGGGGTAGTTGTTTTGTTTAAAGGAAGGGGGGTTGCTGACAACAGCGTTGTTGCTGTGGTTTAGCATGGAAGGGAGTGGACATCCGAGGGTGGGCCTGAAGGGCCGCGTGGCATAGGCCGGGGGCTAACCTAAGAAGGAATATGGTTGATTGGCAGGGGAAGGGGGCTGGTGCCCTCTGACCAAGTTGGTCACCTGGAATGTGAGGGGGCTGAATGGGCCAGTTCAACGGTCGCATGTTTTTGCGCAGCTGAGGACCTTGAAGGTGGATGTAGCCTTTTTACAAGAAACACACTTGAAGATCAGGGATCATACAAGGCTAATGAAAGGGTAGGTAGGGCAAGTCTTCCATTCGGGATTAGACATGAAGACACGGATGGTGGCGGTGCACAAAAATAAACGGGTGGCGTTTATGGTGGGGAATATCGTGCCAGATTCGGGGGGAAGGTTCGTGTTGGTGAGTGGAAGCTGGAGAGGATGCCAGTGGTCCTTGTAAATGCTTATGCCCCAAATTGGGACGATGTGGAGTTTATGAGGCGAGTGCTGGGGATGGTCCCGGACGTGGACTTGCATCGGCTGATTAAGGGGGACACACTTTAACACGGTCATTGACCCAGGTTTGGACTGGTCGGGCCAGAGGTCGGGGAGGGTGTCTGCGGTGGCAAAGGAGCTGAAAGGATTCATGGAGCACTTGGTGAATGGACCCGTGGAGGTTTTGGAGGCCAAGGGCGAAGGAGTTTTCGTACTTCTCCCATGTGCACAGGGTGTACACTCGGATTTATATTTTTGTGGTGGGTAAGAAGTTATTGGCTGAGGAGGTCGACTCGGGGTACTCTGCAACCGTGGTTTCAGACCAGGTGGCGCATTGGGCGGACTTGCAAGTGGATTGGGGGTGGGGGGACAGTGCCTACAGTTGAGGCTAGACAAAAGGTTGTTAGCAGATGAGGAGGTGTGAGAGCGGGTGAGGGCCGCTAATCTGGGGTATGTGGAAATAAATGATACAGGTGAGGTCTCAGTCTCTACACTCTGGGAGGCACTCAATCTAGTGATTAGGGGGGAGTTCATATCAATCCGGGCGCATAGGAAGAAGGAGGAGCAAGCAGAGATGGCAAGGCTGGTGGACGTGATTCTGCAGGTGGACAGGAGGTATTCGGTAGCCCCAGATGCAGGATTGTTGAAGGAGAGGCAGAAGCTCCAGATGGAGTTTAGGCTGGTATCCACAGGGAAGGCAGTGGGGCAGTTGCGGAGGGCCAGAGGGGCAGTGTATGAGTATGGGGAGAAAGCTAGTAGGATGCTGGCCCACCAACTCAGGAAGCAGGAGGCAGCAAGGGAGATTGGAAGTGTGAAGGACGGGAGGGGTAGAGTGGTACTGGACCCGGTGGGGGTTACCGGAGTATTTGAGGAGTTTTATAGGAGGCTTTATAAATCGGAGCCCCCGGTGGGGGGGGGGGGGGGGGGGGGGGGGGGGGGGATTCCCTGGACAGGTTGGAGTTCCCCAAGGTGGAGGAGGACCTGGTAGAGGGGTTGGGAGCACTCATTGGACAGGTGATCACGGGGTTTGTGTGGACAGGAAAGCCCCCCCGGGGTGAAGAAAGCGCTGCTGGAGCGGGTACGTGGGAAAGGGGGGGGGGAGCTGGCCTTGCCAACTTAATGAACTATTACTGGGCAGCAAATATAGCCATGGTTAGGAAATGGGTAGTGAGGGAGGGGGTCGGTATGGGAGCAGATGGAAGCAGCCTCGTGTAAGGGCACTAGTTTGGGGGCATTATTGACGACGCCTCTGCCGCTCACCGGTCAGGTACTCCACAAGTCCAGTGGTGGTGGCGGTCCTGAGGATGTTGGGATAGTGGCAGCAGCACCTGAGGTGGGAGAGGGCCTCGGTTTGGGCTCCGATTATTGGGAATCACAGGTTTGTTCCACTGAGGCTGGACACGGGGTTCCAGGGGTGCTGGCGGGTGGGCATTGAGCAGTTTGGGGACATGTTTGTGGAAGGCAGCTTTTCAAGCTTAGAGGGGTTAAGACAAGGTCTTACACAGCAGGAGTATGAGTTACCCAGCGGGAATGGGTTCCGGTATTTACAGGTTTGGGACGATGTGAGGAAACAGATGCCTTTCCCGACCTGCCACCCCCGGGGTTGCAGGACAAGGTGGTGTTGAAAACAGGGGTCGGTGAGGGCAGGGGGTCAGAGATTTACAAAGAATTAATGGACTGAGGGCGCTCCAATAAGAGATGCTAAGCGGAAATGGGAGGCAGAGTTGGGGAGAGAGTTGGAGGCTGCGTTATGGGAAGAGACTCTGATGTGGGTGAATGCATCCTCTTCATGCATGAGGCTTAGCCTCATTCAATTTAAAGTAGTCCACAGGGCGCATTTGAAGGTGGTCTGAATGAGCTGGGGTTTTAGTGGAGGATCGGTGTGGGCGGTGCACGGGGGGGACCCGCGAACCATGTCCACATGTTTTGGGCCTGTCCGAAGCTGGAGGGATTTTGGCGGGGTTCTCTGACGTGATATCTGAGGTGCTGAGGGTGAAGGTGGTCCCGAATGGTGATTTTTGGAGTGTCGGAAGTTTCTGGAGTCCAGGAGTCGATGTTTTGGCCTTTGCCTCTCTGGTAGCCCAGAGACGATCCAGTTGGAATGGAGGGACTCAGTGAGGCAAAACCCGGGGATGTGGGTGAGCAACCTCGCGGAATTCCTCTGGGTGGAAAAAAAATCAAGTTCGGTTTGAGAGGGACCGTGGAGGGGTTTGCCCGGAGATGGAAACCGTTTATCGACTTCTTCAAGGATAGGTAAGTCGGGTGGGGGGCGACCCTTGCGACCCACGCCGGCCGGCCTTCACGACTCACGCTGGCCGAAATTCGCAACACATGTCACGTTCGCTTACCTTTAATGTGAAAGGGGAGCCTGCACAATCTCAGTGGATGTGGTTTATTTAGGCTTTCAGAAGGCTTTCGACAAGGTCTTACACAGCAGATTACTATGCACCACGGCACTCCCGACACCCCTCGTGACCCACAATTTGAAACACCCTTAGGTTGTACAGTCCACATCCGAACCACTTGCTGCATCAAATTTCTTTTCCTCTAGTTGCTTCTTTTGCCAATCTGTGCCCTCTTATTCTTGATCCTTCCACAAATGGGAACAGTGTTTTCCCAACCATCCTGTTCAGAACCCACACGGTTTTGAATATGTCTACCAAATCTCTTTTCAACCTTCTCCAAAGAAAACCATCCAAGCTTCCGGCCTATTGGTGTGACTGCAGTTCCTCTTCCCTGGAACCATTCTGATGAATCTTTATTGAACTCTCTCAAATGCTTTCACATCCTTCCTAAAGTGTGATGAACAGAACTGGACACAGTACACCAGCTGAGGCCAAACACGGTTTTCTATACAAATTTAACATAACGTCCTTGCTTTTTCACTCTCTACCCTGGTGAATAAAGCTGAGGATACTGTTTGCTTTATTAACTGCTCTCTCAAACTGTCCTGCTACCTTCAATAGTTTATGCACATAAACACCCACAACCCTCTGCTCCTACACCCCTTTTCGAAATGTACCTTTTCATTTCTTGTCTCTCTGTGTTCATCTGACCAAAGTAAATTACTTCACATTTCCCGCTATTAAATTTCACTTGCCACTTGTCTGTCAATTCCACCAACATGTCTATATCCTTTTGAAGTTCTACACTGTCCTCCTCAGTTTGCAAGACTTTCAAATTTTGCATTATCTGCAAATTTTGAAATTGTGCCCCCCTACACCGAGTTCCCAGGTCGTTAATGTATACCAGGGAGAGCAGGGGTCCTCATGCCCGTAGGGAACTCCACTATAAACCTTCCTCCAGTCCGAATGTTCCAGCATGTGAACTAATGTTTGTGGAAACTCCTAGTGCTGATTGATTCACACTGAGGACATGGTTAGTTATGTGGACAGAGCCTGCTTCCAACATGATGACTTTAAAACAAGTTCAAACGGTAGCACAATCTTTAGTTAGCCTGAAGGCAACTTTCACATAAGTTTCCAATCTTTTTCAGTCATTATGCTGATTTTTAAAATTATTTCATGGGACTTGGAGCTTGGTTGGCAAGGGCAGCATTTGTTGCCCATCCCTCATTGCAAGGTGGTGGTGAGCCACATTCTTGAACTGCTGCAGTCCACCTGGCAACAGTTCGTTGCAGCAGAGTGACTTGCTAGGTAATTTCAGAGTCGACCACATAATAATAATAATCTTTATTGGTGTCACAAGTAGGCTTACATTAACACTGCAATGAAGTTACTGTGAAAATCCCCTCGTCGCCACATTCTGACGCCTGTTCGGGTACACGGAGGGAGAATTCAAAATGTCCAAATTACCGAACAGCACGTCTTTTGGGACTTGTGGGAGGAAACCGGAGCACCCGGAGGAAACCCACGCAGACACGGGGAGAACGTGCAGAACCCACACAGACAGTGACCCAAGCTGGAATCGAACCTGGGACCCTAGCGCTGCTAAACAGTAGTGCTGACCACTGTGCTACCATGCCACCATTGCTGTGGGTCTGGCGTTATATGTAGGTCAGATCTAAGGGTGGCAGATTTCCTTCCTTAAATAACATTAGTGAACGGAATGGTTTTTTTTATGACAATTGATAGTTTCATTGTCCACCAGATGCCATGGTGGGATTTGAACTCATGAGCAATAGCATGGGCCTCTGGAAAACTAGTCCAGTGACAATTTACTACGCCAGCACATCCTTGCATATCTTAGGATGCTCCAGCCCCCAGCTGGGAGTCATGCTGGCGTACATTGGTGCGAGTCCTGATAAATGGGGATCTGGCACCTTGCACTCTGAGTGGGGGAGGGCAAGGGGGTGAGTACCCTCCCTTCACTTGCTTCAGGGTGCCAAGGAGGGTCCCATAGGGGAGGTGGGGGCTGGGGCATTTCTCAACAAAAATTAAAAGTTAGGCTGTAGGATTCTCCATTGGTGGGATCCTCCACCCCACTGGCAGCGCACCACGCCTGCGGATTTCCCAACGGCGTGGGGTGGCCACAATGGGAAACACCATTGGCCGGCTGCGGGAAAAGAGAATCCCACTGCCGGCGAGGATGCACCACGCAGGAAAGCGGGACTGGCAGGACAGAGAATCCCGCCCAGGATCTATCATCCTGTGTTCCAACTTGGCATCTAACTTGTCTAATAGAATCATCAACGGGGATCGTAACAGCACCTTGACTGGTTTTCCAATGGATCGGAAATATTCCTACAGGATGTTCAAGTAGAGTGAGGTTCATTCAGATTATTACATGAAACAAATATTTAAGCTTATATTGAAATTTCAAAGAAAAATGATAATTCTTTCGGGGGCTCAAGAATTTTGTAATAAGTTAGTTTATTGTCAATAATTATGACAAATAGTGTTTTTTGAAACTTATTCATAAAATATAGATTACATGCACCACTCATTGTTCACCTTACGCCCATGAACAAAATAACATTTTTTGCATTATTTCCAACAATTTGTATTTTTTAAAGCCTTTAATGTCTTCCCAATAAACTTCACAGAGGGATTATGGAAAAAAACAAGCAACATTATGAGGTATTAGGGCAAATGAGCAAAAATTAAGTCAAAGAGGGCGGTTGTGAGAAATGTCTCAAAGGAGAAAAGTGAGACAGAGAGGTGCAGGGAGATTACTCCACAGCTCAGGGCCAATGCAGCTGAACGCACCGTCACCAATGAAAGACAAATTGGCGATGCTCAGGAGGCCAGAATCAGAGTTCTGCAGATATCTTTGAGGGCTGTAGTGTCAGAAGAGATTACAAAGAGGGTTGAGGCTATGAAAGGATTTGAAAACATGGACGAGAATTTTGAAATTGAGGCGCTTCTTTACTGGGAGCCAATGTCGGTCAAGCAGCACAGTGGTGATGGGAGAAATGGATTCAGTGCAAGTTAAGACATGGGCAGCAGAGCCTTGGGTGACCTCAGGTTTATGGAGGGTAGACTGTGGAAAAGCGGGGGTTGCGGAGATGGGTGATATTATGGAGGTGGAAATAGATGGTCTTAGTGACGGAGTGGACGTGTGGTTGAAGCATCACCTCATAGCACATACAGTGCAGAAGGAGGCCATTCGGCTCATCAAGTCTGCACCGACCCTCTTAAGGCCTCATTTCCATCCTATCACCCACAACCCAAAAAACCCTCCAAACCTTTTTGGGCACTAAGGGCAATTTAGCATGGCCAATCCACCTAACCTGCACGTCTTTGAACTGTGGGAGGAAACCGGAGCATCCGATGGAAACCCACGCAGACACGAGGAAAATGTGCAGACTCTGCACAGAGAGTGACCCAGCGGGGAATCAAACCTGGGACCCTGGCGTGAGCCACAGTGCTAGCCACTTGTGCTGCCCAAAGGTTAAAAATGACACCAAGGCTGCGGACAGTTTTGTGTTCAGCCTCAGAGAGTTGGTGGGGAAAGGGATGGAGACAGCAGTGAGAGAGCTGACATTGAGGCTGGGACCCAAGACAGCCAGTTCAGTCTGCACAATATTTGATTCAAGGACATTTCTGCTCATCCGGTATTGAATATTGGATAAGCAATCTGACAATTTAAAGAGGGTGTGCAGAGAGAGGTGGTTGTGAAGTAAAGCTGGGTGGTGTCAGCATATATATGGAAACTGTTGCATTTTCAAGTGATGCTATTAAGGGGTAACACGTACATTGGAGGTAGGAGGGGTCCAAGGATAGATTCTTGGGAGCATCAAAGGAAATTTTGCGAGATTGGGAAGACAAGTAATTAATGGTGATTCTTTGCCTATGATATGATGAAATGAAAATTGCTTATTGTCTCAAGTAGGCTTCAAATGAAGTTACTGTGAAAAGCCCTAGTTGCCGCATTCCGGCACCTGCTCGGGAGGCTGGTACGGGAATTGAACCATGGTGCTGGCCTGCCTTGGTCTGCTTTAAAAGCCAGCTCTTTAGCCCTGTGCTAAACCAGCCCCTAATGATAGCTAAGAATAGAACTAGGCAAGTGCCGTCCCACCAAGATGGTGGAAAGACATTGGATGAGGATGGTGTGATCAACTGTATCAGAGGCTGTAGGCAGGTTGCGCAGGAGGAGAAAGTATAGTTTCCGTTTGTCACAGTCTCATAGAATGCAATTTGTATATTGTTTTTTTCAGCATCATGCGCAGCTAAGGAATGTCATATTCATAAATTTTTTTTTTTTTATTTTTATAAATTTAGTGTACCCAATTATTTTTTTCCAATTAAGGGGCAATTTAGTGTGGCCAATCCACCTATCTTGCACATCTTTGGGTTGTGGGGGTGAAACCCACGCAGACACGGGGAGAATGTGCAAACTCCTCACGGACAGTGACCCAGAGCCGGGATTCGAACCCGGGTCCTCAGCGCCGTAGGCAGCAATGCTAACCACTGTGCCACCGTGCTGCCCCCATATTCATAAATTTAACATGGACAGTTCCCATTTGGAAACTTATGGAACTGCCATTATTTATTTTAAAATGGACATGGTGAACTGTTAAGATGGCTGCAAAGGTGACTTTTGTAATTTTAACCCAGGCTATCAAACTTCCGGAAAGTTCCAAATTGAATCCTAGTAATTGAGAGTCTCTCCCTTGACTGGATATGGCTGGACACCACCATTGTTTTAAGTTTATTCTAAAACACAGAGTCAATCGATTCCTAGACTCTACCTCTCCAGGTTTGTAATGTAACGAAGGAAAGCTGATGTGATCAGTTATCCACAAATTAAGTGTAAAAGACCATGGGCTGAATTCTCCAAAATGGGCTACGTCAATGGCCCCCAGCCCCGTGGCACACTGCGCAGACACGCCGATTTTCAGGGCCCAGAGAATCGCCGGACCAGCATCGGGCCCGATTCCGTCGTGAAAGTGGATTCTCCGCATCCGGGCCGGCTGCGATTTCGGTGCACGGCTGCAGAGAATCCAGCCCCATGACTTTCCTTACATTTTATATGAATGGTAATTGGTCATGTGACTGAAACTGTTTATCTGACACTGAAATCCTTTTACCTCAAAACACAGGAGAGACCTCGTGACAGTTTACAGAATAACAGCAATAGATCAACAGATTCAGCATAGGTCTGTGCCACTTTTGCATTTTAACAGCCAAGAGACTTAAATGTTTAAAAAAATGGTTCCCAGCTTGATTCCAAAGCTCCACGTTCATTTGAATATATTGAACCTTTTGTCAACCACGAGTACCTGACCTCATGACCTACCGATCACTCTTCTCTCCAAGTAATCCTGACTTCCGACACCCAGCCATCTGATCTTACCTAAATTAGCATTCAATATTAGGAAAGGCTTCCTTCATCACTGGACTCTCAAAGACATGTAAACTATCAACAATTATTTTGATCCAATACTTGGGAAAATGCACTATCTTCTTTAATTGTATCTTCCTGGAGTGTGTGATATGTAACTTATGTAGTGTTTAGATCTTTTGGACTGAGTGTGCGAATAAATAATCCTCTTTGTTTAAACCCATGTAGTCCGCTGCTGATACTTTAAATTGACCACACACTAATGGGGTTCAGAAACACACACATCTATTTTTTCAAAAGTAAACCACGTTGGTTAGGGACAGAAAGGAAGGAGGGAAGGAAAATAGGGTTTCATTTTGTCTCTCCTTCCCTGCCCGTAACACAGCCCACAGCATGACTCCAGAATTTTCTGTTGGAATTGAGGCCGCCATTGAATATATCTGCCCAATATGGTATGGGGCGATTGGGCAAATAAAAGCAATATTCACTCCCCACTACATACAACATGGTAGGAAGTTCAAATTCACCATTGCTAATTTTAAAATTTAATTCAATTAAACCTATAATTTGTGTGCTGGCACCAGATTGTTTTATAAGCTCAATGATTCAATTATGTCCTTCAGGGAATTAAGCCAATAACCCCTATCCTATCTTGCCTACATGTGATCTCCCTTTTAAAGCTGAGTCTTCATGTCCTTTGAAGTGGCACGCTAACCTACCACTATTGCAAGACGTTGGCCAAGCAGCGCAAGGAATGCCAAAGTTAATTAGGTTGGTCAAAGTCGAGACAAAAGAATGGGATTAATAGCAACTCATCAGTGGGCGAAAATTCTCTATAATTGAGCTGCAATAATTCAAGGTGGAAAGTTGCTCAAAATCAAACCATGCCCACAATGCTGAGTGTGACACAACATCAGATGGCAAATCCTACACATGCTGTATGTTGCAGCATACATGAAGGTAAGGGATCTTGTATATAACTGTGCAACATTTGCTCTTTGAAAGAACTTCCACACCATCTATTCCTGCCAATGGTCCAGTTTCTGACGTGGGTACCACATGCAACATTTCTGACCTCCATAAACCTCTGCTTACTGTAAGAGGGAAAGTGTATGGGAATTTGAGCATGGCACTATTCATAATTCATCCAACCACCGAGTTTTGGCAGATAACTACCTAATTGCATAATATCTGTACCAGGTGGCAAGACAATGTCATCTCCAAGGCTGTGTCTTGAGAATCTATTCCACGCTATTAGTGGTTCAATAATGTACACTTTGATTAGGCATCAACAATAACAATTGTCCTACAGGGAATGCCCATGATGAGTCATCCATTCCAAGATTAGCTAACAGTTGGACAACATTTAGAGCTTTGACACTCAACTGACAAGTTAATGACGTCTCCTCCGAGGCATAAAAATTTCACCATTGGTGCCCTACCTCTCAAATGGGCCTTTCTGAAGGCCCGCTTGTTATTGGTGCTCAAGTAGCCCAACCATACTAAACCCTTACTACTTCTAAAGTCGTTCGCCTGAACTCCTATTCTAGCCTGTGCTTCCACCCTGGACTGAAAATCGGTACTTCTGACAGGCATTTTTAAAGGTCAGGTTCATGGAGCTGGGTTTCCGTCTCTGCGTACCTGGCCTGGGAGCAAAAGTCTGGGCCATACTATGGGCTATGGGTGTGATCTAACTATACAAAAATAGTCAGTTTGATTGGGATTAGCAGGTTTGTTCCTGGTTTATAGCGCCGGGAACGACCCTGCTATTGGACGGTACTCTTTTTATTAATAGTGCCATGGCGGGGAACGCTCCGCCCAAGGCTGCACTCAGCGTAATTTCCTGCACTGAAATGCTCTGACATGTGGAGCTCCTCCGTGGAGGAAGCGATTAGAATGCCACTTTTAAATGGTGTTCCAGCCTCTCGACCGCCCCCTGACGTAACGCCCTGGTCCCTCCAATGCCCCAACTCACCTTTAAGGGGGTCATTGGGCCCCCCACCACCCCCACACAGACCATAATCAGTAAAAATAAACAACAACACCTCCTCCACAATAGTCCTCAATACCGGGGCCCCTGTGTACTATACTCCCTGTATAGGCACTGCCTTGGCACTGCCAGCCTGGCACCCTGGAAGTGATCTCGCGATGAATAGTGGCCGTATGGAACCCGGGGGAGGCCTCTCGCAGCATCGACCGGCCGCATCGTGCCTCGGTTCCGGCGGGTCGCGGCCAGTAGATCGCACCCTTTATGTTTTTCGAGCCTAGAAGTCCATTCGAGTTTAATTCCTAATAGGTCTATACACTGCAGGGTTATGTGTTTAACCCTGGTATTCCAGTGGTGTTACACATATTAGCTTGTAGGTAATTTAGAGCATTTATCGGTTTCATTGTTTGGATCTCGAATCAGGGATCGGAATGTAAAGTCCAGATTTACAAAAATCTGCAGTGCGCATCTCGCAGTTGGAAACAGTAACCAAAAATAATTAAGCCTGTTGCCATGGTGATTGCAATTGAATGGCAACACATGCATCACCTGTCTCTGGTTCTTATGGTTTTACCGTTTAATGCAGAGACAGTAATTTTCTGAAGGAGCTGAAGCTGAAAGA
This sequence comes from Scyliorhinus canicula, assembly GCF_902713615.1. NCBI lineage: Eukaryota > Metazoa > Chordata > Chondrichthyes > Carcharhiniformes > Scyliorhinidae > Scyliorhinus > Scyliorhinus canicula. The sequence continues at coordinate 143,205,980 of NC_052151.1, read as the reverse complement.
ATTCACCTTCAACGTTATCTGCTGTTTTTCACAATGATAGAAAAGAAAAGACAAAAGTTATTTCCAAAAGCGTCAACATAATGTTGTTAAAGTTGTGACTGGTTACTTGAATATATCTACTTGCTCAAAAGTAATTTACTAACTTGGATTTTCGGAAGACATTTGATTAAGTAGTGCAAGCCATTTAAAGAAGATTACGGCTTAAGGAATCAGTGGTAAATTAACTAGCTGGATTGCAAATTGGCTTACTGATAAAACGACAAAGGTAATGATAATTGGAAAATACTCAATCTGGGTCAGTGACTCCAGCAGTTCTCAGAGGTCTCTTCTGGGTCCTTTATTTGTACTGTTCAAAAATGATATCAAGTACAGAATATTATCAGCAGATTTGTTAATAACAGTAACCTACTTGGCCAAGTGATTAGTCTAAGGGATACAAATAGGTTCCATAAGGGATTTGGATAAATGAATGGCAGCTGGATATTAATAAAGATGAACGTAAAATAATACGCATTAGAACAGGAAACAAATGTACAGGTTGAAAGATATCTGTTGGCAGAAGTGGAAAAGGAAGACGATGTCCCCGAAATTACTGAACGATCACTGGAGGTAACCGGCTGACGTGAATCTGTCATAAACAATGCTATTCAAATGTTCTCAAATACCTTGGGAGCATTCAGTTACTAGTTGAAACATATTTTTCTGGTCTTAGAATCGAAGCTGACTGGAGCTTATTGAGGTTTGTGTATACCAAAATGTTGTAGGCCGATTCTCGGAGATGTTCTGAAGTGGGGCTCCCATTGGTAGAAACGTAAGGTGCATTATTATCAACCCTTAAAAAAAATTACAGACAAAAGGGAAGTGACTACTTGAAGGTAAGTTGAAAGAGGGCCTCAAAGCACCAATAGCCACAATCCCAGCAGTATCCCTTGATGCCTTGGCAGTTCCAAGGATTCCTGGCGTCAAAGTCATTGTTACATGGCCTAGATGTATAATATGTATTGAGAAAGAATGAGCCAAATGTGAGATGGAAAATCCAATGGACTCCATTATGTGTGTACGATTCCCTTATCTATTTTTCCTTCATTCACTTTGTCCAGCCAATTGCAAATAAGTAAAATATGCACGAAAATATCACACAGCAATTCTTTCCCTCACAAAATGTTTCTTTAGCATGGAGCTGCAGATTTGTGGAATAAACTGCCAACACAAGCATTTTCCTTAAAGAACTGGACATATTTCAGGTTAAAATAGGGTTCAGTATTAAAATAATAAATTTAGATTATTAAACACACTATAGAATTCAATTGTTTATTGTTGCTGGAAGGAAGGGACAGATGTTCAAGCAGGATCCACCTCTGCAGCATTGCCAGCATCTACTGCTCCCTCAAACCCTCCGCTAACGAAACTCTAGAGGGACGGAGGCTGAGGGGCGACCTGACAGAAGTTGATAACGTTATTAGGGGTATAGATCGGGTGAACAGTTGGAGGCTTTTTCCCAGGTGGAAATTAATATTACAAGGGGGCATAAGTTCAAGGTGAGGGGGGAAAGGTTCAGTGGAGATGTGCGGGGGAAGTTTTTTTACACAGAGGGTGGTAGTGGCCTGGAATGCGCTGCCAAGTGAGGTGGTTGAGGCAGATACGTTAGTGACCTTAAAGATTTATCTGGATAGTCACACGAACAGACGGGGTATAGAAGGATACAGGCGATTGGTCTAGATAGGACACGTGATCGGCGCAGGCTTGAAGGGCCAAAGATCCTGTTCCTGTGCTGTATTGTTCTTTGTTCTTGATATCTGGTATGAAGAACAGCGTGGATTGTAAAATTAGAATTACATTGCGGGGGGGAAGATTTTCTGGTCGTTCTCGCAAGCGGGATCTTCCTGTGCCGCGAACTGCTCCTGCGGGTTTCCTGGCGGTGGGGGGGGGAGTAGATTCAATGGGACCAGAAGATCCTGTTTCTGGTGAGCACCCTCCCGCGGCCGGGAAACCCACCACGGGGGAAGTGGAAAAGCCCATTTTTTATATTTGATTATCTCCTACAGTAGATTAGGTTGGACTGGATTAGTGCCTATAATATAGAGAGTGGTGCATGGAATGCGGACAATGGGAAGCTTAGTTTTGAGCGTGGTATTCAGAATTGTGTAGCAGTAGCAGCTCTTAAAAGTTTCAGCCGCTAATGTTTTAAAATAAAGTAGCTTGTGGTTTGGCAAAGCCAAATTTTATTGCTGGACCTCTTCCAATGTCATTAAACTGAATGTAGAAGAAGCAAGGAGTAATCAAACTTGAGGAGCCACTCAGTCATGTCCTAGTCGGGAAGGGGGCTCTCTCCTTTCAGGGAAGAAGAGTGCAATTAATTCAAAGAACAGTCCACATGGCATTGGAGGATACAGAAGAAAAAGTCAGCGCGACTTCCTCTGTGTCCAGCGGGAGCATTGGGGCGATTAGAATTCATGTGAAGGAAGGAGGTAATTCAGAGTTTCCATCCCAAATTATTGTTCGATAACTTGAAAGTGTGCTTGTATTAGTTGAGGGTAGAACTGAATGGGCTTCAGTTCTCCCCATGGTTGAATATCTGTCAGATGCTCATTATTGAGGTTGGCACTTAAGGTGCAGTCGCTTCAGTGAGGTAGCAAAGAGCTACTTGCATCAAATATGATTCAAATATTTCAGGAGGTCAGTTATTTGATATGATAAATACCTCCACCCTTCAGCCTATTCAGTAAACCTGTTATTCAAAAGATTCCCAGTCAGTTTTAGCTGCTGGTGTAAGTGTTGTGCTACTCCATCAAAATGGATACTTTTTTGTAGTCACCAAGAGAAGAGCTATGTTTGGTCATGAGCAACTTCTTGGAGTTCAGCTTTGTCGCGACAAGGATTTGCAAGAGGACATGAGGTGAGGGAGAGCAGCACTGGCTGTTCCATGACAGAAGGACAGGTGGGCGAAAAGATATCCTTTCTCTGGTCCGGGCACTGGACTTACCTCCTCCTCTGGACCTCCTTCACCTGGACCTCCAGTGATGCATCCAAGAAACTGTGTACCCTCTCCCTTGATCCCTGAGTCATACTGTAACCAGACAGTGTTTATCAGCCAGAGCATGCCGCACCTTCAGCGGAATTGGTGTAAGAACACTACATATACTGCCACAGAAAAATGGTGTCAAATCAGCACTTGAGTACTCAAGTTGTGAGGCATGGGGTGAAATTAATCTCCAGCAGCAATATGAAATAGGAGCAGAGTGAATCAGCAACTTGTTTTTCATAATACCCATGTTTCATTCTACTGCTAGTAAGGGTAGAAAAAGGAAGATAGAGCAGCTAAACACGTGGCTAAACAACTGGTGTAGGAGGGAGGGTTTCAGTTATCTGGACCACTGGGAGCACTTCCGGCGCAGGTGTGACCTGGATAAGAAGGACGGATTGCATCTAAACTGGAGACGCATAAATATCCTGGCCACGAGGTTTGCTAGTGTCACACGGGAGGGTTTAAACTAGTGTGGCAGGGGGGTGGGCACCGGAGCAATAGGTCAGAAGGTGAAAAAATTGAGGGAGAACTAGGGAATAGGGCCAGTATGACTCTGAGGAAGAGCAGACAGGGAGATGTTGCTGAAAACAGCGGGACTGGTGGCCTGAATTGCATATGTTTTAATGCAAGAAGTATAACAAATAAGGCAGATGAACTTAGAGGTTGGATTAGTACTTAGAACTATGATGTTGCTATTACAGAGACCTGGTTGAGGGAAGGACAGGGTTGGCAGGTAAACGTTCCAGGATTTAGATGTTTCAGGCGGGATGGAGGGGGATGTAAAAGGGGTGGAGGAGTTGCGCTACTGGTTAGGGAGAATATCACAGCTGTACTGCAGGAGGACACCTCAGAGGGAAGCGAGGCTACATGGGTAGAGATCAGGAATAAGAAGGGTGCAGTCACAATGTTGGGGTTTACTACAGGCCTCCCAACAGCCAGCGGGAGATAGAGGAACAGATAGGTAGACAGATTTTTGAAAGGAGTAAAAGCAACAGGGCTGTTGTGATGGGAGACTTTAGCTTCCCCAATATTGACTGGGACTCACAGTGCTAGGGTTTGGATGGGGATGAGTTTGTAAGGAGCATCCAGGAGGACTTCTTAAAACAATATGTAGATAGTCCAACAAGGGAAGAGGTTGTACTGGACCTGGTATGGGGGAATGAGCCCGGCCAGGTGGTAAAAGTTTCAGTAGGGGAGCATTTCGGGAACAGTGACTACAATTCAGTAAGTTTTAAAGTGCCGGTGGACAAGGACAAGAGTGGTCCTAGGGTGAATGTGCTAAATTGGGGGAAGGCTAATTATAACACTATTAGGAGGGAACTGAAGAACCTAGACTGGGGGCGGATGTTTGAGAGTAAATCAACATCTGACATGTGGGAGGCTTTCAAATGTCAGCTGAAAGGAATTCAGAATCGGCATGTTCCTGTGAGGAAGAAGGATAAATACGGCAAATTTCAAGAACCTTAGATAACGAGAGATATTGTAGGCCTCGTCAAAACGTAAAAGGAGTCATTTGTCAGGGCTAGAAGGCTGGGAACAGACGAAGCCTGTGTGGAATATAAGGAAAGTAGGAAGGAACTTAAAGAAGGAGACAGAAGAGCTAAAAGGGGTCACAAAAAGTCATTGGCAAATAGGGTTAATGAAAATCCCAAGGCTTTTTACACGTACATAAAATGCAAGAGGGTAGCCAGGGAAAGGATTGGCCCACTGAAGGACAGGGGAGGGAATCTATGTTTGGAGCCAGAGGAAATGGGCGAGGCACTAAATGAATACTTTGCATCAGTATTCACCAAAGAGAAGGAATTGGTGGATGTTGAGTCTAGAGAAAGTGTGTGTAGATAGCATGAGTCACATTGAGATCCAAAAAGACGAGGTGTTGGGCGTCTTGAAAAATATAAAGGTAGATAAGTCCCTCGGGCCTGATGGGATCTACCCCGAATACTGAAGGAGGCAAGAGAGGAAATTGCTGAGGCCTTGACAGAAATCTTTGGATCCTTACTGTCTTCAGGTGATGTCCCGGAGGACTGGAGAATAGCCAATGTTGTTCCATTGTTTAAGAAGGGTAGCAAGGATAATCCAGGGAACTACAGACAGGTGAGCCTTTTGTCAGTGGTAGGGAAATTACGGGAGAGAATTTTTCGAGACAGGATCTACTATTTGGAAGCAAGTGGACGTATTAGTGAGAGGCAGCATGGTTTTGTGAAGGGGAGGCCGTGTCTCACTGACTTGATAGAGTTTTTTGAGGAGGTCACAAAAATGATTGATACAGGTAGGGCAGTGGATGTTGTCCACATGGACTTCAGTAAGGCCTTTGACAAGGTCCCTCATGGCAGACTGGTACAAAAGGTGAAGTCACATGGGATCAGAGGTGAGCTGGCAAGATGGATGCAGAACTGGCTAGGTCATAGAAGACAGAGAGTAGCAATGGAAGGGTGCTTTTCTGATTGGAGGGCTGTGACTAGTGGTGGTCCGCAGGGATAAGTGCTGGGACCTTTGCTGTTCGTAGTATATATAAATGATTTGGAGCAAAATGTAACTGGTCTGATTGGTAAGTTTGCGGATGACACAAAGGTTGGCGGAATTGTGGATAGCGATGAGGACTGTCAGAGGATACTGCAGGATTTCGATCATCTGGAGACTTGAGCGGAGAGATGGCAGATGGAGTTTAATCTGGACAAATGTGAGGTAATGCAATTTAGAAGGTCTAATACAGGTAGGGAATATACAGTGAATTGTAGAACCCTCAAGAGTGTTGACAGTCAGAGAGATCTAGGTGTACAGGTCCACAGGTCATTGAAAGGGGCAACACAGGTGGAGAAGGTAGTCAGGAAGGCATACAGCATGCTTGCCTTCATTGGCCAGGGTATTGAGTATAAAAATTGGCAAGTCATGTTGCAGCTGTATAGAATCTTAGTTAGGCGACACTTGGAGTATAGTGTTCAATTCTGGTCGCCACACTACCAGAAGGATGTGGAGGCTTTCGAGAGGGTGCAGAAAAGATTTACCAGGATGTTTGTTCTCACTGGAACGATGGAGGTTGAGGGGCGACCTGATAAGAGATCTACAAAATTATGAGGGGCATAGACAGGGTGGATAGTCAGAGACAGTTTCCCTGGGTAGAGGGGTCAATTACTAGGGGGCATATGTTTAAGGGGCAAGGTTTAGAGGAGATGTCTGAGGCAAGTTTTTTATATAGAGGGTAGTGGGTGCCTGGAACTCGCTGCCGGAGGAGGTGGTGGAAACAGGGACGATAGTGACTTCTTGACAAATACATAAATAGGATGGGAATAGAGGGATATGGACACCGGAACTGTAGAAAATGTTAGTTTAGACGGGCAGCATGGTCGGCGCAGGTTTGGAGGGGCAAAAAGTCTGTTCCTGTGCTGTACTTTTCTTTGTGCTTTGTTCTTTGAAGTTCACGGATTGATGATTCAAACTCTTTCTGGAGCCTCATTTCCTACTTTCACTGTCATTTTTATTTGACTGAGCAATATTTTCCAAGTCAATAGAAAATAAAAGTAGGCATGGAGAAGAATTGGCTGCCGATTCTCTATGAGCCTGTTTTGCATCACTGATCAATTTCATGCCTCCCCAATGTCCCTCCAGTCACGTTCTCCTGATGATGTCCAGAAATTAGCATCAAAATTGTATGCTTTAACCCAGAGTCTCTAACAGGCTAGTTATTTTAACACTGCACCAATTTAATTCCTGTTTACGCCATTTGGCCAAAATAACCCCGTATTCTTTTTCATAGAATCATAGAATCATCAAATTTACAGTGCAGAAGGAGGCCATTTAGCCCATCGAGTCTGCATTGGCCCTTGGAAAGAGCACCCTACTTAAGCAAAGCCTTCAGAGACCTCCTAAATAGATTGTTGCTCAAGTATCATCTTAGTTTTGTTAAAGTGGACCCAGAAACACTGATGACGGCTCGCTGCCGTTTTCTCCAATGAGGTACTCTTCGAGCCAGTGGTGGTGTCCACTCTAAGGATATGGAAGCAATTTGACAGCATTTTAAGCTTGGATCCATGTCGATGTTGGCCCTTATTTGTGATAATCACTTATTGGAGCCATTGAGATTAGACAGCGTTTGGGGTGTGAGAAGGGGAGTGGCTTAAGAGATTTGGAGGGACGGTTTGCCAGCCTGCAGGAACTGTTGGTGAAGTTTGGACTTTCTGGGACGAATTTCTTCAGGTACCTCCAGAATTTTGTTCGAAGGGCCTTTCCATAATTTCCCATGGCTATGCTGTTGTCTCTGATGGGGAGGAACCTTTCTCTAGCAGGGTCCGAAGCGGGGTAGTATTTCTGGTATCCACGGGCAGATCCTGTTGGAGGTGTCGGTCCCGGAGAATGAGGTAAAAGCGAAGTCGGAGAGAGAGTTGGGACCTATTTTGGATGAGGAGGTGTAGAGTGAGGCCCTTCACAGTGAGAACTCCACGTCTTCCTGTACGTGGCTTGGCCTGATCCAGCTAAAGGTGGTACATTGGGCTTACCTGACCAAGGATAAGATGAGTAGTTTATTTCGAGGGGTAGAAGACAAGTGCGAGCGGTGTTCTCGGGGGTCGGCCAACCACCCATATTCAGGTCGTGTCCCAGACTTTTAGCACCACGTCAGCGATTCTTAATATTGATCTGGAGTCTTGTCCCTTGATGGCCATTTTCAGGGTGTTGGACTTACTGGGACTGCAAACGGGGATAAAGTCAGATGCCTCGCCGTCATCTCGTCGATAGTCCATGGGCGAGTTCTGTTGGGGTGGATGTCTCCTACTCTGCCCAGTGCCTCAGTTTGGTTGGGTGACATAATGAAATTTTTTGCATCTGGAGAAGGTCGAGAACACTGTCAGCGGATCGATTGAGGGGTTCTACCTGAGGTGGCAGCCATTCATTTCCTTCTTTAAGTAATTAGTCACTGTCAGTTAGGGGGGAGGGGGGTTGAGGTTACAGGTGGGATGAGGGTTTTTTTTGTTGTTCTTTTCTTTTTGGATGAGGTATGTACAGTTGGTTGTGCTATATTGTTATGTGTTACATCCGTTGTTTGTGATATTACTTTTGTTATAAATTTATTGGAAATGGAAAACCTTTAATAAAAATATGTTTTTAAAAAGTGTCCCAGAAAGTCACCCGATGTGTCTCAGAAGTCTTTTTCACAGATCCAGCAGCAATGAACATGGGATGGTGAGTATTCCATAAGTAGTACATTAAATAGTAAGCAAAACCCTGTTTACATCTAAACAGCTCGTTGCTGTAGGGTTAGGGTGTTAGCTAAGGCATTGGCCACTAATTACAGTGTAGCCTCTTTAAGGAGTGTTAACAATTTTAAGTGGCTATCAGCTGATTAAAAAACTTCTGGGTGGCCATTCCTACTGCTGACTTCAACTCCTTAGCCAAAGTGAGGCCTTGTAGTAAATATGGGCTAAACTGGTGTTTCAGCTTAAGATCCCACCTTGGCTACCTGAGAGGCACTTAAACACCTTCAGTATCTGGTGAAAATCAGCCTTCCCCTCCTGCCATCTGGTCATTATCTCACTGCTGTTTCTGAAACCTTGTGTTTCCTACATTGTAACAGTGATCACACTTCAAAAGTACTGAATTGCTGTAATGCACTTTGGGTCATCCTGAGGTTGGGGAAGTTGCTATATAAACACAAGTCTTTCTTTATAGGAAATGTTTTGTATTAGCCAGTGACTTTGCATGGTGGAACTGAGCACAGGCAGTAACATTGAAAACATATATTTATATACATTTTAAATGTGTTTATGTAAGATGTTCAATGGCCGTGTGAAGATGTTCCAATAATTGTAGTAGCTGGATTTTTCCACCCTGCCTGCCGCAAGATCGCCACGGTCGGGACACGGACCATGTAAAGGTCCATTGATCAGGGGCAGGAATTTCCGGCCGACAGGCGGGCGAGGCCGGAGAATCCCGCCCATGATCTAGGTTCCTTAAGAGATGAAGAGGTGAATCTTTCCAGGGAATGTCCCGATTATTTGCAGTACATTTGTTAGAAGAGCCATAGAAGCCTGGAAAAAAATTCCATTCATGCCATTTTCCCAGGGTTTCCATAAGCCTCTCCGTCAAAGTTAGGGCGATGGACCGGCAGAGAAATCTCCCACCCCTGGCTAACCTTGTGGGAAGTACACTCCGATGTGGTTGACTTGTATGGTCTGTCTGAAGGAACTAAAAACAACCAAAATCACCTAATTCAGTTTTCCAGTGTTAGTCATTACCTCCAGCGCATAAAGGATAAATCACCTCAGGAGGGAGTGATGACAATCGTAAACATAAACATAAACACCTCTGGCTGCGGCACTGTTATTGAAATATAGCATATATTAACTGATGAAAGGTCATTGACCTGAAATATTTCTCCATCCACAGATGCTGTCTAACCTGCTGAGTATTTCCAGCATTTTCAGTTTTTATTAACCGAATAGGCAGGTACAGAATGTGGTAAAATAGTTAAAAGGAATTGATGGTAATGCTGATCCTGCAGCCACTAAATAATCAACAGCAGTAAGCATGAAATCTCTTTGATCTCGGTGAGCCCCAGAGGTCAGAGCACCCTGACCCACTCAGTATGTTAGTTTTCTGCTATTCTTTCAATGCACTCCCACGTTAACTTCAAAACTAGGCACCAGTACCTCTGTCTACCTCACAAATCCAACTAATCTGCACAAAGGTGAAGGTCTATTGTTTCAGTAAAAAAAGCAGGTCAAATACCGACAGTTCAGTCAACAGCCTATTTCCTCACAGTTTAAGAGCTAAGGTTTCAAGAATTTTAAGGATTCCACAATCACCTTAGTTTTGCCGGTGCTGTTGGATTGCAAGAAAATCAGCTGCTGTCCAGTTCATGTCTCCCGTTTGCTGGTACAGTCCCATTCAACACATATTCCATCGCATGACAAACTTCTTGATTATCTCTATTTGTTTCCTTATACGGTAAAGAACTGAAAGTGCTGGTCAGTGATAATAGAAGTGCAAAACCACAAGCATAATGCAATCTTAGGAAAACAGTAGATGCTCAATGTATTAGTGACACTTCCCATTGTCTGTGTTTGTTCCTATCAACCATTTCTTCCCATGCAATTTCTGCCATAAATCCGCCAATATCATTTTAAAGACAATGTGATTGTGAGCTTCTCCCTTCTGTTCTTCCAATCGTGGGTTTCAGGACAGTGGGTTCAGGTAATCAAGAGAAAACTGAGAAATGATAATACAAAAAGAATCGAAGGTTTCTGGCAAGGCAGCCCTGCACGTTGTGCTTCCGTTTTATTCTGCAACTCTAAAGGGTGTGTAGGAGCAAAGGGACCTATAGTCATTAAAGGTGGCAGGACAGTTGGAGAGAACAGTTAATAAAGCAGACAGTATCTTAGGCTTTATTGATAGAGGCATAGAATACAAGAGCAAGGAAGTTATTCTGAATGCATAGGACACTAGGTAGACCTCAGCTGGAATATTGTGTACAGTTCTTGGTGCCACATTATAGGAAGGATGCGAATGCATTGGAGAGAGTGCCGAAGAGGTTTATAAGGATATTTCGAGGGATGAGAAACTTCAGTTATTAACTATCTTGGCTAGGAAAAGGCTGAGGGGAGATTTGATAAAGGAGATTAGAATAATGAGGGGGCAGGACAGAAGAGTTAGGCAGAAACTGTTTCTACTTGCAAAAGGATAGAGAATGAGAGGGCACAGCCTTACAGTGAGGAGGTGGGGGAAGGCAGGAAGGGGTGGGGGAAGGGATGGGAGAAGGGGTGGGGAAAAGGGGGAAGGGATGGTAGGAAGGGGAAAAGGGGTGGGTGAAGGGATTGGATGGAAGGAGGAAGGGTGGGATAAGGGTGGGGGAAAGAGGTAAGGGATGGGGGAAAGGGGGGGAAGGAGTGGGGGGGAAAAGGGGTGTGGATCCTGTTGTGGGTCCTGCTATTCTTAGCCCACCAGCATACTACAAAAATGTTTATTTGAACTTCCGTTCATATTTGCTGTTCTGGGTAGGATTAGCTGGAAAGCCACCATTACTCACACCCAGGTTTTAGGCTACAAATGAGAGATCCTGGCCAGAATTCTCCGAGCCTGCGCCGGGTCAGAGAATCGCCGGGGGGGGGGGGGGGGGGGGGGGGGGCAGGGGGCGATCGAATATCGCCACGCCCCTCCGAAGCCGGGCGGCCGATTCCCCGCCGACCAGAAAATCGGTGCCAATCGCACCGGTGCGGTCGCCGCGGCGCCAATCGGCGGCCGTTGAAAGCGGCCCACATGGCAATTCCGCGCGCTCAACGGGCCAAGTGCCCGCCGAGTTCCGGCGAGTCCCACCGGCGTTGTTTGCATATGGTCCTACCCGGCGGGACCTCAGCATACTGGCTGCGGGGCCCGTCCTGGTTGGGGGGGGGGCAGGCAGGGGAACCGACTGCGGGGGGGGCCTCCACAGTGGCCAGGCCCGCGATTGGGGGCAACCGATCGGCGGGCGCGCTAATTCTGGGGCAGGGGGGTCTATGTTCCTCCGCACCGGGCCCCTGTAGGGCTCTGCTATATTGCCCGGGGGGCGGCACAGAGATGGCCGTGGCGCGCATGCGCGGATCCACGCCGGCTATGGCGCACACGCACGGACCTGCGCCGGCCGTGCAGGGCCGGCTTTCGGGGGCGGAGCAGCGCACAGCACTCCGGCGCAGTTCTAGCCCCCGAGGAAGGGGTGAATGACTGGGCCTGGAGGCACATTGACGCCGGTGTCGCTCGCGCCGGTTTTGACGTCGCGTCAACACTTGACCGGGATTTCCGAGAATCCCGGCCCATGTCTTTATAATAATTTTTATTGTCAAGAGTAGGCTTACATTAACACTCTAATGAAGTTCTAATGAAAGCCCATAGTCTCCACATTCCAACGCCTGTTTGGGTACACAGAGGGAGAATTCTGAATGTCCAATTCACCTAACGGCACAACTTTCGTGACTTGTTGGAGGAAACCGGAGCACCTGGAGGAAACCCAGGCAGATACAGGGAGAATGTGCAGACTCCGCACAGACCATGACCCAAGCTGAGAATCGAACCTGGGACCCTGTTGCTGTGATTGGATGTAATCAGAGCTGTACGTTCATAGTACCCTACCTGCATTGGGTGATTGGCACCTCATAATTTACAATTGTGGTCAGTCAGACTGAAGCTGGAATGTAGAGAGTATGTCCCGCACTTCATTTTAACTGCCCTCACACCCCAGCCTGGTTTCCAGGGAAAGCTAAAATCCAGCCCAAATTGTTTTTATCTCAAATTCCCAGCTCTCTGTAATTTCCTTTTGCCTATAGTGCTGTTTAATGTTTTACTTCCTGCTGCTTAAAATAGACTTTTAAAAAAATACTCTATATTCTGCAAACACAGTCAAATTATTCAATACAGACAGACAGAGAATAACATCTGCAAACAACTAACAGCTGGAATGAGTTCTGATTATGTGGAACTACAAGCCTGAACATGTTCCTGAGTACCAGGTGACTGTGGTAAGCTGAAATACAGGTAGATTTGCAATAACTTTCAATTACATTATCAGGCTTCTTAAGCATAATTAGCCTTTACATAGAGGTAATTTTAAACTAATTTTAGTGGCGACTGGAATGCCAATGAGAACTCATGCTGATAGGTGTTACATTCACAGGAGAAGGTTTCTATCGTTTAGAGCAAATTCATAACCTTCATAAAAATAGTAGATTTCCAAGTTACTTTCGCTTGTCACCCCAGCCCCCAACCCCCTCATGGCAAAAACAAATCTGTTGATTCATTCATTAAGATGAAGGATAATAAGGTTACATAGCTTCAGGAAGGGGATTAGATTGTGCTGGGCAATATTACCTTGAAATGTATCAATTGGGCTGCATAGCGCTCATTGCTGGGAGCTCTGGGTCCTGATTGGGGAATAAAATGCACAGATTTTTCCAGTTTATAAAATTCTACTAGTGTTGTACTTTCCATATTTGTTTCAAATTGCAAATGTCTACAGAGAACAGTGTGGCAGGTGCTGAAGGATTTGAGGCTTCTACCCAAACCAGTTGCTTGTCTGAGATGATCAAGGCATTAGGCCTTCCTTTGGAATAGAACAAGACTGAGAGATTAACAGAGGCAACACAGAAGAGTACAGATTGCTGGAAGAAGGAGGGGGAAGGGATGAGGAAGAAGGAGGGAGGCGGGAAAAAAATAACTTCTTTCTGCCCAGGCTGAAGGTGATGAAGCACTTAGAGTGAGATACCAGTAAACACAAGTCCAATCCCCCATGCACAAACAGTTCCACAATCGATAGCCCATCACTTCCTGGTTCCCCAATATCGCATTTAAAGGGCACCCCAGTGATGCGGTGGGGGATCCCTCTAGGAAGTTCCCACGTGAGGGTTTACCCGGCAATTGCGCGGGGCTGGGAACCATCTGACAGAAGTGACTGAAATTGCTGACTTCGGATGGTTCTGCCAGTTTTACCCTGAGAGTAACTGTGAAAGAGTTAGAAGAAATAAAAACACTTTTATCTTCAGCAAAACAACTTTAAACAACCACACTAAGCTCCACATGGGACACCCCCACATACTCGATTCCTCAGGGGACACCCCCACACCACCCGCACCCCCCCCCCCCAACTAAGCAGCCCATTTCCCGACCCGACCTTCCCTGACTCCCATCCCTAATCAATCTGACCCTGACCTGACCCCCACCCACACCAATCCCCAATCCTGACCCAATCTGACCACCACCAACCCATAGCCCCCAGACACGACCGGCACCCATCAGACCTGACCTGACCTGACCCCATCTTCCCAATGTGACCCCCACCTCCATCTCCCCATCTGATCCCAGCCACATCCCCCCGACCTGACTTGGCTTCCCACCACCTGATGTCCACCCTTTGAATGTCCAAGCCCTGCTGAATGTCTAACATCCTCAAATTTCTGACCCCCATCCCCAATGTTCAACCAATGCCCTGATGTCCAACTCCCACCTTCAATGTCCGAACCCCAACCCATCCCACAATTGATCCACTTAGCTTCAGCATTTAACTTTTCCCAGGCCTGTTATTTTCACTTACCTGCTTTCTGGCAGCTAATGCCATAAAAAGGAGGTATGCCCTCCTTCGCTCGATTTCTTTTGGACTTAGATACAGGAGTTGGGAATGCGCTGCGGAATCTCATCTCGCCTTGTAGCCACCTGGGGTGGCCACGTCCCGATTCCAAAATGGATACTCGCAAAGAGTGCAGGGAAAAATGGACAGCACTAGAAAAACAAGCAGGTTCAAGGTTTCCTGTGGATTGGAACTTGCAGAACCCAGACAGAACTGAAACTACAAGCCATTAGCATAGTAATGAGCTATCTCCGGGGACAAAAAGAAACATTGAAACAATCGGTACCAGGACAGACTTTCCGGCGCCAGTGGAAGCTAAAACAAAGGCAGGCCAACGGTTACCTAGACCCCGCCTAACGATCGGGGAACGACCCCGTTATTGGAGAGAATCGATACAAACGATTGGGACATGGTCCAATTAATTGGGACCAAGTCCAGGGTCCGCCCAAAAGGGCACGAAACCCTGGGGGCAATAAAACAGAGTCCCCAAGGTCAGTTCACTCGCTTGAGAACTCTTACTTTCTCCATCGTCACCTTGGCATTTGGCTCTCAGCGACGAGAGGCCCGCCAAGCACCAGCCAAGTAAGTCTAAGGTCAATGCACACTACGAGATAGACGCTCCTTGTTTTTGCAAATTCACCACTCTTCTTAGAATTCCCCCTATACCAAAAAGGGCCAATATTCTAAATGGTGAACAGGGATTCTCACTCCCTGACTCCAATGCAGGCTTCGGTGGGTGCTATTCAGGTCAAACTATCTTTTCAAGTTATCCCCCGGTATAACCCATACCTTCACCGAAGAATTTTACCTACTTACCCCTTAATAGCATCGGTGTCCTGGGTCCTGCGTTATTAAGGAAGTGAAGTAAGCTAATAACCACTTTTTCAGGTTAAGTTATTTTATTATTATACTTTTTTTTAAAGTTGCAAACACTTTCTTTACAGAAAGGTAAAAAGATTAGTGATTCTGGATGCTGTCTGGTTGGTTGTAGGGGCCTTCAGACCCACCTTAACATTTTAACTTTAAATCCTAGCCTTCTTTAGATCTATTACAGTTTACACTCGGCTGCTTGCCTTGCCTTTCCCATGACCGAGTTCTCTCTCTCTCTCTCTCTCTCTCCTCCTCTTCTCTCCTGATGCTGGTTCTCTGTTTTCTGTCCTCCTTCCTCTGTGCTCCATTCTGACCTCTCCAGCTGCTGCTCCCTCGCGTTCTGCTCTCCTCGTTGCTGCTGCCTCGTGGGTGGGGGGGAAGGAGGAGCCCGCACTTGATACTTTTTTGGCGGGAAAGATCGGGACCTCCGATAGGGGATAGGCTACGGGGCTTAAAGGGGCATGGTGGGGGGAGGGCCTGAGCGCTGGTATTTTGACAGATCATCGTGTAAATCTGATCAATTTTCACTGAGATATGCTCAAAGCACTGGTTAAACAAACCATATCTTCTTCTTTTGACATATTCAAAATCCTGTCTGCTTATCCTAGCTTTCTTTCTGCTTGATTCAAATGCATACACTGACTCTTGAAACTTATCCCACACATTTTGCAGTTTTTCAACAGCTCTCAAATTTGGTGCAGCGGTTCTCTGTAAAATGGTCTCCTTTTCTTCCAATAATTTATTCAATCTATTCTCAAATATGTCTGTTGTGGCTTGGGTACTTTCCTCTTCTGTTAAAACCTGAGCGCTGGGGCGGGAGACAGACAGGCGCCAAGGGCAGGGAAAGTGTCTTATTTAAAATGTTTATTCTTTCCCTGTACCCTCTCAGACCAGATATTGCCAGACTTCAATGTTTCAAATGACACCTTTTCTGTATTTTCCAGAACACCTAGCTACTATTCTATACCAGTTCAAAGCCAGCAGTATCAGAACCGGACAACGGCCATTGTTCCTCTGACTGAGTGGGCCACTCGAAGCTAAGTACAGGCTTTTAGTAGTAGTTGAGTTTAGCGAGTAGAATTTGTGCATGAGTAATAATTGACTGTGTGTGTAAATAAATGTGCATTGATTTCAAACTTACTAACTGGTGTATCGAGTCATTGATCAGTATTCGGTTTGAACCTTGTGGTGGTATCAGAAAGGTACCTGGTGACTCTTGAGCAAAGGTAATTAAAACAGAGCAAATTAAGGGAAAGCATAACGAGCAACAGCCTGAATCAGGAAGGTCAAGCGAGACAGGCCCATAAAGGTTTTTGCACAGGTAAGTCGCTATGGAATGGCAATCGACCCTGATGGCCACTCCAAGGAAGTTACAGCCTCTTATCTTTCCTCTGTTACTCCATAGAACCATAGAACCAGAGAAGAGTACAGCACAGAAGGAGGCCATTTGGCCCATCTTGTCCATGCCAGAGAGGACACCCAGGTGCGCTTTCTAATCCCACCTCCCTGTACCCGGCCCATAGCCCTGTAGCTTACAGCACTTAAGGTGCAGATGCAGGTATTTTTTTTTAAAGTTTAGCGTCTCTGCCTGCACCACCAACTTGGGTAGCGAATTCCAGACACCCACTACCCTCTGCGTAAAAATGTTTTTCCTCATG
Source organism: Scyliorhinus canicula (assembly GCF_902713615.1). Lineage (NCBI taxonomy): Eukaryota > Metazoa > Chordata > Chondrichthyes > Carcharhiniformes > Scyliorhinidae > Scyliorhinus > Scyliorhinus canicula. Next base: position 143,189,347 of record NC_052151.1, on the reverse strand, counting down.
TCCCCTTGGCTCTTTCTGCCACTTTTCTTTTAAGGGGCAATTTAGCGTGGCCAATCCTCCTACCCTGCACATATTTGGGTTGTGGGGGTGAGACCCACGCAGATAGGAGGAGAAAAGACAAACTCCACAAAGGCAGTGAACTGGGGCCGGGATCGAACCCGTATCCTTGGTGCAGTGAGGCAGCAGTGCTAACCACTGTCCCACCATGCTATTCCATTTTCTGCCACTTACCTTGAATCTAGATCCCCTGGTTCTAGAATTCTCTGCCTATTTTATCCACTCTACCTCTTCCCCTCATAATTTTGTACACCTCAATCAAGTCACCCCTCAGAAAAATAACCCCAACCTATCCAAGCTCTCCTTGTAGCTACACTTTTCTAGCTCTGGCAACATTCGTGTAAACCTCCTCTGCACTCTCTCCAGAGCAATTATGTCCTTCCTGTAATGTGGTGACCAGAACTGCACACAATTCCCCAGTTGTGGCCTCACCAGTGTTCTATACAATTCCAACATTACATCTGTACATTTCTATTCTATAATTGGAATTCTCCGGCCGTGTTCGCCTAGTAACTGGAGAATCCCGCCCAAGGTCAATGGAGTTCTCCATTGTATGGGGCTCGCCCGCAGCATCTTTGTGGCGGGCAGGGCGGGAGAATCCTGCTATATCTCTGTCAATAACGGAGAGCATTCCCTATGCCTTCTTTACATTATCCACTTGAACTGCTGACTTTAGGGACCTGTATACCTGTACGCCAAGATCTTTCACTTCATCTACCCCGTTAGTGTATTTCCATTTATTGTGACATTTTCAGTTTAACTCCAATGCAAAATGAAAAGTCACTACATGTGTTAGCATGGCCCTTTAAGAGGGCAGGCTCCAAGGACTACGCAAATTTCTCAGGGCCAATTGCACGGGAGCACATGAACACTGGCCATTGGTAAGTTTGTGCTGACCCCGGCCAGTGTGGACCAGGGAGCTGAATCGTAAAAATCCTTTGTATAGTATTCTGTGCCAGTTACTTTACTGACTTTGCCTTTCGTTAATAAACCCCTTGTGTTTACTTCCAGAAGCCTCCAGTGTATGTCTCAAGCCACCACATTGGCAACGAGGTAAAGATTTTCGATCGCAGCTGACAGTCATCGTGAATCAAGGGGGAAGGCAAGGAGTCGTTGAGAAAGTAGAGAAGTTCCAGCAAGAGTCGGAATTATTTAAACTGTGCGTGGGAATGCGTATTGATGGGGAACTAGACTTATTTGACCAAGGGGTTGAGTCAGGGAGTCAGTACATTGAGTGGCACCAGTTCTTCTTTACCGCAAACAAGAGCACAGGTGAGGTGATGCTTCTGATAGTTTGCCTGCCCCAAACAAAAAATTTGATTCCGAACCTCAAGTCCCTGGAGGCACCCGACTTGAAGACCTTTGACCAGATAGTGAAATTGGTTAAACAACATTGCAACCCAATACTCTCAATTATCCTCTGTTATCAGTTTAACTTTGCAGTGAGGGACCATGAAGAGCTGCCTCAGCTTTTATAGCCAATATGCGCCAGCTAGCTAAGCACTCGGTCACCGAGCAAGTTCGGGACCACGCTCAGCGATATGTTGTGTGACTGGCTGGTTTGTGGGATCCACAACATTAGTATCCAGAAGAGATTTCTGGCAGAGATCATAATTACATTGGAAAATGTGCTCAAGATGGTTCAGGTGCTTAAAAAAGGCGCCACTGAACTTCAAAGTGTGGCTGAAGGGGAGGTTAACCAGGTATGGGCAGCATGGTCAAGATGTCTGTGGTGGAATAAACAGACAGCGCTCAGAGCCAGCCCACGGGACAGGACTGTAATCTATGGCGTGGGAAGGAGCCAGGGCATAAAACCGAATGTGAAGTTGACTGCTATTATTGCGAGGCTTGGGGAGGAGGGGTTGGGGGGTGCGGGGAGACCACCCCAGGAGACCTGCCATGTTTGGACGTTTATGTGCTTCCCTTGCAATCAAATGGAACACATTCACGCATGTTGCCACATGAGGCAAAGCATACCAATGCAAAAAAAATCAGCAGCAACAGCATCACTGAACATAGTGGGAGCACAAGTGATTAGCACTGTGGCTTCACAGCGCCAGATCCCAGGTTCAATTCCCTGCTGGGTCACTGTCTGTGCCGAGTCTGTATGTTCTCCCCGTGTCTGCGTGGGTTTCCTCCGGGTGCTCCGGTTTCCTCCCACAGTCCAAAGATGTGCAGGTTAGGTGGATTGGCCATTGCTAGATTGCCCTTAGTGACCAAAAAAGGTTAGGAGGGGTTAGTGGGTTACCGGGATGGGGTGCGTGAGAGCTTAAGTGGGTCAGTGCAGACTCGATGGGCCGAATGGCCTCCTTCTGCACTCTATGTTCTATGTTCTAGGTCTGAAGAAAAGAAAGCCATGCAGTGCATCAGTTAAATGCAGTCTAATGGAATATGATGGCTCCAATTGAAATTGTCTTCAGGGTAAGTGGCAGGCCCCTTAAAATGAAAGTCAACACCAGGGCTTCAGTAACTGTAATGGGTGGGCAGACATTCCAATATCTGCGTGCAGGAATGCAGTCCTTAAGCTTGAAAAGTACTACACACCCATACCCACTATTACAGCCTCAGAGGTAAGAGCTTCTTGAAAGTGAATCCGCGGAAAGCGACGGGCCACGACGGAGTCCCAGGGCGGGCACTCTGAGCCTGCGCAGACCAACTGGTGAGTGTATTCGCAGACATCTTCACCACCTCACTCCTCCACTCTGAGGTCCCCACCTCCTTCAAGAAGACCACCATAATACCAGTACCAAAGAAGAACAAGGTAGCCTGCCTCAACGACTACCGACCGGTGCCCCTGTCATCTGTTATCATGAAATACTTTGAGCGGCTAGTCATGAGACGGATCAACACCAGTCTCCCAGACGGTCTCGATCCACTGCAGTTTGCCTATCACCGCAACCGGTCCACAGCAGATGCTATCTCCCTGGCCTTACAATCAACACTCAAACACCTTGACAACAAGGACATCTACATTAGACTGCTGTTCATAGACTACAGCTGCGCCTTCAACACCATTATCCCAACACGATTAATAACCAAACTCTGCAATCTTGGACTTGACCCCTCCCTGTGCAGCTGGATCCTTGACTTCCTCACCAACAGACCCCAATCTGACAGGATAGGCAACAGCATCTCCTCCACAATAGTCCTCAACACCGGGGCCCCGCAAGGATGTATGCTCAGTCCTCTACTGTACTCGCAATACACACACGACTGTGTGGCAAGATTCAACTCCAACTCAATCTATAAGTTTGCAGATGATACGACTGTGGTGGGCCGTATCTGAAACAAGGACGAATCAGACTACAGGAGGGAGATAAATCACTTGGTTACATGGTATACCCAAAACAACCTCTCTCTAGATGTTGGAAAGACCAAGGAACTGATCATCGACTTCAGGAAGCGTAGCACGATACCCCACCCCCACCCCCACCCTGTCTACATCAATGGCTCTGAAGTGGAGATGGTCGATAGCTTTAAGTTCCTGGGGTTCACCAGCACCAACAGTCTGTCCTGGTCCACTCACGTTGATGCAACAGTCAAGAAAGCCCAACAACGTCTCTACTTCCTATGGAAGCTAAAGAAATTTAGCATGTCTGCATCAACTCTCACAAACGTCTACAGATGTGCAATAGAGAGCATCCTATCCGGCTGCATCACAGCCTGGTACAGCTCGGTCCAAGATCGCAAGAAATTGCAGAGTGTGGTGAACTCAGCCCAACGCATCACAGAAATGTGCCACACACACATTGATTCTGTCAACACCTCCCGCTGCCTCAGGAAGGCAGACAGCATTATCAGAGACCCCTCCCACACTGGCATTGCCTTCTCCCAGACAATTCCAAAAGGCAGAAGGTACAAATGTCTGAAGACATGCACATCCAGACATAGGAACAGCTTCTTCCCCACAGCTACAAGAATCCTCAACGACTCCCCCTTGGACTGACCTGTTCCCTGTAAGAACACTATTCAGGACGCTCTATGCTGCTCTTGCTCATGTATTTGCTTTGTTTGGCCCACTCACTGACCAATCACTGTACCATTTGTCAATCATAGAAGCATAGAATTTACAGTGTAGAAAGGCAATTTGGCCCATCCAGTCTGCACCGACTCTTGGAAAGAGCACCCTACCTATGCCCACACCTCCACCCTATCCCAATAACCCAGTAACTCCACCCAACACTAAGGCAATTTTGGACACTGAGGGCAATTTAGCATGGCCAATCCACCTAACCTGCACATCTTTGGACTGTGAGAGGAAACCGGAACACCCAGAGGAATCCCAGGCAGACACGGGGAGAACGTACAGCCTCTGCACAGACAGTGACCCAAGCCGGGAATCGAACCTGGAACCCTGGAGCTGTGAAGCAGTTGTGCTAACCACTATACTACCGTGCTGCCTAATGTTCTCTGTTGATTATTCATTTGTCTACTATGTACGTTCTCTCGGTCACAGAAAAATACTTTTCACTGTACTTTGGTACATGTGACAATAAATCAAATCAAATCAGCCAAGCTTTCAACTTACACAGGGGAGATGTTGAAGTTCTTCAGAACAGCCAGGACCGGAGTGACCTGCAGAGGGCAGTAGGCCAATCTGCCTTTCGCTGTCGTGGAAAGACATGGTCCCAGTGTGTTGGGAAGAGACTGGTTACAGAAGATTAGGCTCAACTGGCTGGAATCTTCAAAATATTTGCCGGCATCCTCAAAGATGTCTTAAGGTGGTAAGAAAATGTCTTCCATCACGAATTGGGTCGGATTAGAGGTGTAAAAGCCAATTTATCTGTCAATCTGGATTCTCCACCCAGGTTCTTAAGAGACAGACCAGTGCCAAACCATTGCATCCGTAGGTTGAAGCAGAGATAACGAGATTGGAAGAGCTGGGTATAATCAAGTGGTTCAGGTTTCAGAGTGGGCAGTGTCGATAGTCGCTGTCCTTAAACCTGGTCGGTTGAAAAAGGATTGGTGGGGACTATAAGCTGGCAATGAATTGAGCTGCCAAGGTTGATTGATATCCGATTCCTCGATTTGAAGACCTCTATGCAAGCTGGTGGGAGCCTTGTCTATTCAAAATTGGACCTTAGTCACGCCTACCTGCAACTAACGTTGGATGAGGATTCTCAAAGGTTTGCTCCAATCAATATCCATAAAGGCCTCTTCCAGTATACCAGATACCATTCTGATTTTTTTCAGCCTGCACTACCTTACAATGGAAAGTCTCCTTCAGGGAATTCCCCAGGTAATGGTGATGGTTTACCTTGATGACGTGCTAGTCACCAGCTGTACACCAGAACACATGGCCAGACGAGAGGAAGTATTAGAGGGGCACAATGGTTAGCACTGCTACCTCATAGCGCCAGGGGCTCGGGTTCAATTCTAGTCTTGGGTAATATCAGTATGGAGTTTGCATGTTCTCCCTCTGCCTGCATAGGTTTCCTCCAGATGCTCTGGTTTTCTTCCACAGTCCAAGGCTGTGCAGGTTATGCGGATTGGCCATGCTAAATTGTCCCTGAGTGTCCAAAAGGTTCAGATGGGTTATTGGGTAACAGGGATAGGGTGGGGACATGGACCTCGGTCGAGTGCTCTTTCAGAGGGTCGGTGCAGACTTGATGGGCTGAATGGCCTCCTTCTGCACTGTAGTGATTGTGTGATTCTATGATTCTAACGAGGTGGTGTGATGAAGGGATTCGCCTAAAATGTAAATAATATTCTTTTTTTTTTATAAATTTAGAGTACCCAATTATTTTTTCCAATTAAGGGGCAATTTTAGCGTGGCCAATCCACCTACTCTGCACATTTTTGGGTTGTGGGGGTGAAACCCACGCAGACACGGGGAGAATGTGCAAACTCCACACGGACAGTGACCCAGAGCCGGGATCGAACCTGGGACCTCAGCGCCGTGAGGCGGTTGTGCTAACCACTAGGCCACCGTGCTGCCCTGTAAATAATATTCTTTCCAGGCCTGAGAAGTGACGTACCTAGGATTTTGCAGTGATGCGACAGGGTTACACCCATTGGAAGAAAAGGTCAGGCCATACAAGACGTCTCAGTGCCCAAACATGTGAGCAAGCTTGTGCCCTTCCTCGGTATGATCAATTACTGTATATTGAATTTTACCAAAACATTAGCACCATTACACCAGCCATTAAGGAAGAATCAGTGGTGACAATGGAGAGAGCCTCAAGAGGAAGTCTTCTGAGTTGTGAGGCAAGCATTAGAGTCTTCAAACCTCTTGATGCATTTTGATCCGGGGAAGCCAATCGTGCTGATGTGTTGACATGTCCCTCACGGTTTAGTGACCTTTTATCCCACAAAATGGTAGATGGTTCAGAACGCCCTATCGCCTTTGCCTCAGGGAACCTTCCTGAAGTAGAACAAAACTACACCTAGGTTGAGGAGGGCTTAGTGGTTATAATTGGTGTGAAGAAATTTCACCAGTATGTGTACGGTCGATGGTTTGATATAGTGGCTGACCACAAGCCATTAATGGGCCTGTTAAGGAAAGATAAGCCCACTCCGCTCATTATCTCGGCGGAGGTGCAGCATTGGGCCCTGCTATCGACAGCTTATGACTATGCCTTACAGCACCTGACTGGGATGCAAATTGCTAATGCGGATGCACTAAGTCGCCTGCCCCTACCCAAGAGCATTCCACCACCACCGATACCCTAGGAGACTATTCTAATCTTGAACTTCTTAGACACTCTGCAGTGTCCGCAGCTGGACACAAAGCGACTCTCGTCTTTCAAAGGTCAAATGAATCATGCATTCTGGCTACCGTTACGAGAAGTCAGAACAGCTGAGGTCCTACTTCACTCATCAAGACGTGAAGAGACATGATTCTATGGGGAGCACGGGTGGTCATCCCAATTTAGGCCAGGGGGCCTCTACTTCAAGAATTACACAATGGCCACCCAGGGCAGACAAAATTAAAGATGTTGGCGCGCAGTTACATCTGGTGGCCAGCATGACAAAGCCGTTGAAAAACTAGTACGACAGTGCCAACTTTCCAAATGCAGCAATCTTGTCGGCCTCCGCCACCTTTCACCCTTGAGCACGGCCAGGTCACCCATGGACCAGGGTTCACATTGATTATGTGGGCTCATTCTGGGCAAGATACTTTTGGTGCTGCTAGATACCCACTCGACGTGGCTATCAGTTAATGCCAGTAGCTACCTTGTGCTGAGTATTTACCATTCATGAACTTCCCTCGTCAATTGTTTTGGACAATGGCACTCCCTTTACCGGCAATAATTTCCAAAGTTTTGTGAGAGCAAATGTAATACGACACACGAGGATAGCCCCCTACCATCCAACTTATTGAACTTACGCAGTCCCACATCTATTTCTGACTTGGCTATCTGAGTATTTGTCTGAAGGCCCTTTTGGTCCCTGTAGCTGTTGGATGTCTCTTGTTTAAACCACCTCCACCAAGACCTCCAGTGCAGCATCTGAAAAGTTTGGAGACTGCTCTCAAAGTTGTGCTGTTCTTCACTCTTTCCAAAGTCAGATTCACTTCCTGCATGACTGGCAGCACCTGCTCCAACCAAAATGTACCACTCCTCTATGAGGTTAGATTTAAGCTTTGGACGCTAGCTTTAAATAGCAAATTCCTGATTTTGGGCTAGTGCTGGTGCATGCAGTGAATGAAAGGTGTAATTCAAATTAGCAGGTATCATGAGGCAGTCCAAAGATGTGCGGTTTAGGTGGATTGGCCATGCTAAATTGCCCGTAGTGTCCTAACAGTAAGGTTAAGGGGGGGGAGTTGTTGGGTTACGGGTATAGGGTGGATACGCGGGTTTGAGTAGGGTGATCATTGCTCGGCACAACATCGAGGGCCGAAGGGCCTGTTCTGTGCTGTACTGTTCTATGTTCTATGTTCTATGTTGACTGCATTGCAGTCAATAGGTGCAGATTAATCACACATTGTGACTTCTACAGCCATTTTCAGGGCTTTTTAATTTAGCCACCGGTATTTTCAAATTAAACGCCTTTGTCATTCTAAATAAGGAGTTAACCTATTAACAGGCTCTGACATTAAAATTAAAGATCATGACAACAACAACACCAAACTCATTTGAGTATTGCCCACTCTAATTGTTTCCCCGGCACCCAAATATATATTTACCTCCCCAGTCTCCACCCCCCACCCCCTCCCCCCACAAACAGTCGCCTACTAATGTGTTGTAAATAATTCTGCCAGTTGTACAGAGTTGCTGCTGTCGAGCTGGTGCACAATACCCTACCAGTTATTCTATTTTATTTTTTATTTTCATTTTTATTATTACTTTTTTTTTGGTATGTTTGGTTGTGCCCTTCTCTTCTGTATATGTATATATATACAGATTTCTTATTCTGTGCACATGACGGTAAATATACTTTGTTCAAAAGCCCAATAAAAAAAAGCATTTAGAAAAAAATTAAAGATTATGAGCGTAATTTTCCATATACTTTTCTAAATCCTGGACCAGATGAGAAAAGCGGTGTACAGCATGCTGGCTGTACAGACAGCTTTTCTCGCCATGTCGTCCACTACTTAGAAGGAAATAATCCTAGAGGCCGTCAGCATGCCCTACGCTGGCGGATCAGGTTTTGAAAGAGCTGGCAACATTGGCTTTCTGGAAATTGGGGTTCCCTTTCTCCGGTTAAGAACAAAATAAAGAAGTTCCCACGGACATGAGGAAACACCTGACATACATGGGGACCCCTCCTATCACACAGGGATCTTGTCCACACATATAGGAAACTCTTCCCTCCAACCCCACACACACAGGGAACCCCCTATCTATGGACACGGGGGCACCATCCCATGGAACGTCACTGGGGAACCCCTCCAGCACTGACTCCTGGCACTGCCCCATGGGCTTCCCCCTGGCACTGCCAGGAGGCACTGCCCGACAATGTCACGTCAGTAAGGGGTGAAGTATCAATGTGGGAGGACAATACGGGGGGGGGGGGGAAGCCCACTAATTAAATGAAAATGTATTTAAATAAGGTTCATGGGTGGGAACCTCTCTAATGGCAGGGGACGTTACGAATGTGCCGCAAAATCTTGGTGGTGAGAATCCCGTTGGCCTCTCCCAGGATTTTGTGCCCACGTCACCATTGATGCAAAATCCCGACCTGGGATTTCACCCCAACTTTTTATTATTGTGACACCTTTCCTGATTTTACATATTAGAAACAAATGTATGATCATTGCAAATTTCTACCAATTCTCAAATTCAAAGTACATTCAGTGACGTAGATGTCACATGAAGATTGGGTTATAAGTAATACTTCTCTCCATCCGGATATATTGACCGGAATCTTACTGGCTCGCCATGGTCTCAAAGACATGCCTCCCCAGGTGTACAGCAGGACTGTGGGGTAATGTCACACTTGATTTTAGTACTCGAATCTTGGAATAGGACTTGAACCCAAAGCTTTGTGAGTAAAGCGTAAGAGTGCTACACCTTGATCAATGGCTGGCCCCAGTAGTCCACAGAATTGAGCTTTCCATGTTGCCTTTGGCAATGTTGTGATAATCAACTGAGAGCTGCTTTAAGGAAATTCCAGGTCAAAATCTGATGTATAAACTGGAATAAAATACATTTGGCTCCTTTAGCAAATAGGAACAACCCTTTACCAAAACTGAACCTAACTCAGACAACAAAATGTAACATTGGATGGAATCGTTCCCTCCCACCCTAAATTCCGTGGTGGGACCAGGACGTCGGAGTGACTCCTGCCATGGAACGGAGCAGACTGTTAAACACCACCGTGTGCTTCCCAGCCTCATTCATTATGCACTTGCGCAGTTTGTGTTGAATCTAGTGACAGGACGCCGCACGTCATGAATGGGCCACTTTGTTTAAAAGACAGTCAGACAGCCAAGCATCAATGGTGCCAGTATCCTAGGACGAGGATGAGCAGCAAAACTCAGGAAGCTTCTGCGCCATGGTTTAGTAATGCCTCCCTGGATTAACTCCTCCAGGCTGTCGAGGAAAGGCTGAATGGCCTGCTCTCGAGGGATGGCAGTAAGAGGCCAACCTGGCTAACCGCGCTGGCCTGGGAGAAGGTGACCAGGGTTGTCATTGCCACTGAGATTCAGATGAGGACTTCCCTGCAGTGCAGGAAATCGATAAATGATCTCATCCACTCTGCTGGGATAAGAGAACCCTCTCCCCCCCCCCACCCCAACTCACACATCGCCATTCATTTTATATTTTTATCATGGGATGCGAGTGTCACTGTCAAGCATCATTCATGTCAATCCCTAAATAACCATGGTGGGCTGTCGCCTTATTGAACCACTGCAGTCCACATGGTGTGCTGTTCGGGAGGAAACTACAGGATTTGTGCTCAGCCACGGTGAAGGTACAGTTGGGGCATGGAATACAGGGCAACTTGCAGGTGGCGCTGTTTCCATTTGTCTGCTGCGCTTGTCCTTCTAGGTAGAGCTTGTGGGGTTACAGGGTGCTATTGATGGAGGCTGGGCTGATCTACTAGAGTGCATCTTGTAACATGGTACACGATGCTGCCACTGTCAGCAGTGGAGGGAGAGAATGTTGAGGGTTCTGGAAGGGGTGCCAGTCAAGCAAGCCTCGATGGTGTCCAGCTTCCTGAGAGTTGTTGGAACTGCACTCATTCAGGGAAGTATTCCAGGGAGAGTATTCCATCACACTCCTGACATGTGCCACATGGTGGTTGGGTTTTGGGGAGTGACAAGGTCAGTTATTAGCTGTACAATGTGAAGCCTACAACATGTTATTTCTTCATCCATGCTCACAATCCTTCTATATCTCTGTGCAGGAGTAGACAGCCCACAGCAGGAGGGAGGAAGATAAGATGGGAGGGGGGATGCTCAGGCCCTTCACTCAATTTGGGCAGCAGCTGCTGAGCTGGCAGGAGAGGATTGTGACCGTGCCAGTGTCGATGGCAAGATGGGTCTTTCTCAAATAATCTAGTGAAGAAGAATGCATAATTCCGAGAACCTCGGAAATCAAGTTGATTAATGAGTGCCAAGTTTGAACCAGCCTGAGGAGTCTCCCATTCTCTCTCCTCTCCATTCTAGGTGCTAGCAGGGAGCGGGCATGGCCAACTTCAGACCAGAAGTGAGCCCCAGTCTCCAGCACACCTCAGAGATAGATAAGGACTACTTCACACCTGCACAGGTATCCCAGCATTTACCTGCACCATCCACCAGCACCAAGACAGAATTTGTTGGGTCATTTATCTGATTTAGACTTGGGGTCACACTCTGGTGGTCATTCCACAGACACACGTCCACAGAAAGCAGAGGCAGTGACAGCCAAGTTCTTTGCCACTCAAGGGACTGCAAGGTCTGAGTGAGATGATGAACCTCTTTCAGTGGCCATGGAAAATATGCTGGAGTATCAAAGAGGTAGTCATCAGCCAGTGCTGTCAGAAGCCCTCAACAAAATGGCACAGGAGACTGAAGAGTGCATCTGCATGTTGTCTAATGTCATGCTCCGGCATGTGAGCGTATGCAAGTCTCCATGGGAAGATAGTGGATACCAAGGTGAGCAGAACGTACAGTTTCTGCCGGGTATGTGCTCAAACCTGCACACCACTCTAGCCATGGGTGAGCTACTGCAGTTTTAAAAAATTCATTCATGGCTAGGCCAGCATTTATTGTACATTCCTAATTGGCCTTGAGAAGGTGGCGATGATCTCGCTTTTTGAACCACTGCAATCCATGTGATGTAAGTACACCCACTGAGCTGTTGGGGAGGGTGTTCCAAATTGTTGACCAAGCAACAGTGAAGAAACCACAATATATTTCTAAACTAGGATGGTGAGTGACTTGGAGGAGAACCTCCAAGTGGTGGTGTTCCCATCCTCCTGCGGCTCTTGTTCTTCCAGATAGTAGTGGTCATGGGTTTGGAAGGGGCTGTATGAGAAGCATTGTTGGCTTCATGCAGTGCACATTGTAGGCGATACACACTACTAATGCCATTGTACATCGGTGGTGGAGGAAGTGAATATTTGTGGAAGTGGTGCCAGTCAAGGGGGCTGCTTTGTCCTGGATGCTGTCAAGCTTCCTGAGTGTTGTTGGAGCTGCACTCATTCAGGCAAGTGGGGAGTATTGCATCTGAGGTAATCGTAGCATGGAATTAGTTGGAACCTTCTAATTCTGAATGCCCAAGGACACACACCTGCAGGACAAGCTCAGGAGAAGGAATTTCCCTTAAAAAATAAATAAGAAATTGGGAAAGATAAAATGTTCAGCCAGAGTGTTCTCTGTACAGTTTAGACCATTTTAAATTAGACTGCTGGAGTGTTCAATGGGTCCTAAGTTACATATCCTCAGTGAGTGGTAAAGGTGAATTTTCTGCAGTGGTATATATTCAGATCCAATCACGAATCAATCATTAAGTATTTTAATAACCGTAAGATTACTCGCATTTCCTTTCCAGAAGTTCAGTATGTCAGGTCCCTGACGATTGCCTCTTTCTCCGAGACAGTGCTTCACTTATCTTTGCGCTGTGACGTAACGGAGCATTTGGGGTATAATGTCATTCGTTGGTTAAATACGTTATACAATGGAACGTCTGTGCCTGATAAACTGAACCGTTTGTTGTTTGGGAATTTTTCAGGTTCCCAGACAAAGGCTTTGGAATTTCTTATGCTTACAGGCGAAACAAGTTTGCTTATCTGTCAGATGGCTGGTCTGCTCCTGTTGTTTCAAAATGTTATTTTTTTTAATCTCAAGGAGATTTGTAGTAGACAGAAAAACAGTCTAACACAATAGCTGTTTTAAGCAATTTGCTCAGAAATGTTTTTTTTTAAAGAGATTGTTGTTTCGAGGCCGACTTTTTGTGCATATTTTTGAGTTTCTATACAGATATATTTTTCCTAAAAGAAAAAAAATGTATTCTTTAAAACAAGTGATTTGAGGAAATGATGTACCCTCCCCTTCCCTGCCCCTGGAGAATGCATATTCGTGATCCAGAGTTGCATCAAATTACAAGACTGGCCTTTCAACCCAACTGGTCTATACTGGTATTTATACACCTTCTCCCACTCAAATGATCTTCTCCTGCAATCCCCCATTGCCTTTTTCTCATGGGTACATCAAGCCTTCCCTCAAATAAATTAATGCTGCCTGATTCAATTATTCCACGTGGCAGCAAGTTCCACATTCTCATCAACCACTGTGTATAGAAATTCCTAAATTCTTTATTTGCTCTATTCGTGTCTGTCTTCTATTTCGAAGGTGGTGTGGGTGGTAATCCCAGTGAACGAGTAATCACGTTGCCCAGGCTAATGCTCTGGGGACCCAATGGGCAGCACGGTAGCATTGTGGATAGCACAACTGCTTCACAGCTCCAGGGTCCCAGGTTCGATTCTGGTTTGGGTCACTGTCTGTGCGGAGTCTGCACATCCTCCCCGTGTGTGCGTGGGTTTCCTCCGGGTGCTCCGTTTTCCTCCCACAGTCCAAAGATGTGCAGGTTAGATGAATTGGCCATGATAAATTGCCCTTAGTGTCCAAAATTTCCCTTAGTGTTGGGTGGGGTTACTGGGTTATGGGGATAGGGTGGTGGTGTTGACCTTGGGTAGGGTGCTCTTTTCAAGAGCCGATGCAGACTCAATGGGCCGAATGGCTTCCTTCTGCACTGTAAATTCTATGAAATGGAATTTAAATTCAATTCATGAAATCTGGAACTTAAAGCTAGTCTTAGTAATGGTGACCGTGAAACTATCATCAATTGTTGTAAAAACCCATCTGATTCACGAGTGTTCTTTCAGGAAAGAAGTTTGCCTCCTTACCTGGCCTGGCCACCTGGCGCACAGCAACCACTGTCTGAAATGGCCGAGCAAGTCACTCAGTTCGAGGACAAATAGGGGTCGACAACAAATGCTGTCCTTATCAGCGATGCCCACTTTCCATGAAATAATTAATTTATTCTTCCTTGTCCTGGACTCAGCCACATGGCAATAGTTTCCTCATATTTGTCCTTTCATAATTTCCAACCAATGTCTTACCCAATAGCTGTATCCTCTCAATCATTGTCTTTTTCTGCTCATTTCTGCATCATCCAACTCTGCACCTCCCCCCCTGTCATGATATGCAAACATGCAACTAATGAACACTTAGAATAGGACATGACCAATGAGCAGTCAGGACACTCAGGGGTGGTATCTCACTATAAAAGGGATGAGACACTCACGCCCCGCCTCTTTCCACAGACCAACATCAACAGAGTGAGACAGGGTGTATCCTCAGCATCACACCCCAGCACGTGGCTTAGAGCAAGGCTGGTTCAGTTAGACTGAGTTACTATAATTAGATTAGCAGAGAGTCAAACTCATGAAGAACTGTGCTATAGTTCAATAAACACATTGAACTAATTTCAAATTCTGGAGGATCTTTTACTTAAAACTGCACCAAGTGGCAGCAGCCTGTGTTACTCCAAACTACATAACACAACCCCCCCCCCCCCCCACCCCATTCCCACTAATTTTGGTATAACGTGCAAAATTTAATTCTGGAACTACAATATTCTGAGTATAAATGACTTACATGGGCTTAATGCCACTTGTTCAATCTCCTGAAATTACCTCCTTCAAGCCACTATAATTCCCATTGTGTTCCTCACGGTAAATTGGAGGTTGGACTTTTTGGGGTAGCATTCCAGCAACGTGAGGCATCCATCCACCCCTCCAGGTCCCACCCATTGTCTTTCTACTCTTGTACTTTAAAACAAATTCTGCACACCTTCTCTGGTTATCCTTTTTCTGTTTTATTGTTTGTTTCCATCTTTCTCTGTTTCCCTCTTGCTGTTTTAGGCCACTTCTATTTCTCTCTCCTGTCATGTGAGGGTCCCTTTTAAAATGTGTGTTATATCAAATGGCTGCAGGGATGTCATTGTGTGGGTGGAGCTGGACTGTGATTCTGTCTTTTACTTTTGTTTTGAACTGGAAGCTGCTTTGTGGCTCTGGGTTTTTTGGTTTCGTCTTCAGTTGGGAGCTGCATTCAAACAAAGAAGGTGTATTTTTGGTTTCTCTCTCTACATGCTAAAGAATATCTCCAGACCACTTGATAACTTCAAAGTAATACCTGTTTTCTGTAAGGAGTTCAAACCTGCTGTTTTGTAGAAAAAGTGTGTTTGGCTTATGGATGTTGTTAGGAAAGTTAATAAGAGTTATCTATAGAATACTATATCCTTGGGGGGGTATTTGTGTTGGTAGTTGGTAGGATGTTTACTGCGCGTTTATAAAATGTTTACTGGATTCATAGAATAAACATCGTTTTGTTGAAAAATTCTTAAGATCTCTGTTGCGTAACACCTGGAAAGTGGGTCCTTGTGCTCCTCATAACCAAAAGCTATTAAAAGTTGTAGGTCAGGTGAACTCCATGATATACTTTGGTGTTCTCTAAACATTGGCTGATAACACTCATAATATGATTCACTCTCCTGTTTCTTCTCTCTCTCCTGGCAATCGCATAAATTATAGGAATCTATATATGAAAGGATGCTGTTCGTCTGATCGATGAACCTGTTCTGTCACATTCAATGATTTTTGCACATATACTCCCAAGTCCCTCTCCCCATATTCCCTTTAGAATTGTACCTTTTGTTCTCCATTGCCTCTTATTCTTTCTAGCAAAGTAAATTACTTCACAATTATCTGCATTAAATTTTATTTGCCACTTGTCCGCCCATTCCACCAGTCTGTCTATTGTCTCAAAGTTTATCACTATCCTACTCACAGTATACAATACTTCGATCTTTTGCTCATCTGCAAACTTAGAAATTGTGCCCTGCACACTCAATCTAGGTCATTAATATATATCAAGAAAAGCAGAGGTCCTAACTTATAGCTCTTGCTATAGAGGGAATGTAGAGATTTACCAGACTGATTCCGGGGAAGGCATGACTGATTTATGAGGAGAGATATTTCTAAATTATAAATTTAGAGTACCCGATTATTTTTTTCAATGAAGGGGCAATTTTAGCATGGCCAATACATCTACCCTGTACATCTTTGGGTTGTAGGGGTGAGATACATGCCGATACGAGGAAAATGTATAAACTCTACACAGACAGTGACCCAGGGCCGGAATCGAACCTGGGTCCTTGGTATCGTGAGGCAGCAGTGCTAACCACTGCGCCACCGAGCACCCTCCATATAAGGAGAGATTGAGTCGGTTCGGATTATATTTGCTGGAGTTATATCAGTACTAAACTGGGGCCATAGCCTAAAAGTATGGGGAGCGCGATTTAACCAAATTGCAACAATTGTGATGAGCATGTTTAGTGCCGAGAACCACTATGCTCTCTATTGGGACTCTGCTGCAATTTGGGGCCTCAGCGGGGAATGCCCCTCTGTGGTTACATTTAATCCCTTTTCCTGCACTGAGGAGCTCCGCTTAAACTCTTCAGTGCAGCAAGAGATTGGGGTGCCATTTAAAAATGGAGTCCCAATCTCTCGACCTCCCTGATGCAACCCCAAATCCCCCAAAGCCTCAACCTACCGACAAGGGGATTCTCAGGACCACCCGCACCGCACCTCACACTGGTAGGGCACTCGCGGGCCTGATCCCGGCCGCAGAAAAAATGCTAGCCTGGCACCCAGGTGACACTGCTAGCGTGCCAGGCTGGCAGTGCCAAGGCACCCGGGTGGCACCAGAGTGTCAGAATGCCGCAGTTTGTGGGGACCAGGACTGAACGGCACTCGCCTGAGGTCTCCATGCTGAAGGGGTTCGTTCGCAATGCCTCGGTAAGATCAGGGAAGTGTATATTAGAGTGAAACTAGCTGTCTCACTCTAATATGCAGATTTGCCAGATAGTGATCCCACCCACAATGGGTAGGGTTCAGCTCATGATGTCTCATGAGATCTAATGGAAGAGGGATCTCTAAGCATCTACTGGCTGCGGGCTATGCTGCCCTTCGGCACAATGCGGCTACTAAATCATGCCTTTTATGTCAAAGATGAAGAGAAATTTCTTCACTCAGAAAGTGGTCAGCCTGTGGAATTCGCTACCGAGGAAGCATTTGAGGCCAAAACATTGTATGTCTTCAAGAAGGAGTTCGATATAGCATTTGGGGCTCAAGGGATCAAAGGATATGAGTAGTAAGTGGAAACAGGCTACTGAGTTGAATGATCAACCATGAGCATATTGAATCGCGGAGCAGACTAGAAGAGACAAATGGCCTACTCCTTCTCCTATTTTCTATGTTTCTATGTAACACTGACTCTTAGGATCTCCACTTTATACCTTCCTCCAGCCTGAGAATAATTGTTTGCTATTACCCTCTGTTTCCTGTCACTCAGCCAATTTTGTTGTGACTTCCCTTTTTTTGAGCTCTAACTTTGCTGACAAGCCTGTTATGTGACCCTTTATTATGTATTTTGGGAGCCCACGTTCACCTCATCAATGCACTGCTGCCATTAACATTCTCCGTTCCTTCATCAAAAACTCAAGAAAGTTAGTCGAACACAATTTTCCCTTAACAAACCTGTGCTGGTTTTCCTGAATAATAATAATAACAATAATAATAATCTTTAGTAGTCACAAGTAGGCTTAGATTAACATTGCAGTGAAGTTACTGTGAAAATCCCTAGTCGCCACACGGAGGGAGAATTCAGAATGTCCAATTCACCTAACTAACATGCCTTTCAGGACTTGTGGGGGGAAACCGGAGCACCCAGAGGAAACCCACACATACACAGGGGGAACGTGCACAGACAGTGACCCAAGCTGGGAATCGAGCCTGGGTCCTTGGTACGGTGAAGCAACAGTGGTAACCACTATGCTACCATGCTGCCCAATTAATCCACATGAGCTAAAGCTGTCCTGAATTATGATTTCTAAAAAAGCTTTCTCACCATTGAGATTAAATTGCCAGGACTGTAGATGCTGGGTTTATCCTTACACCCTTTTGGAATGAAGGATATAACATTTACAAATTGCCTGTCGTCTGGCACTGTCCTTAGGGGATTGGAAGAATAAGTTTTTCCTCCATTTCTACACCTGTTTTCCCTTCATATCCTTGAATGCATCTGATCTAGTCCTTTGAGTAAACAACTTTGAGTATAGCCAGCTTATCGAGTATTTCCCCTCCTCCTTCATGAACCTTGAGCTGCATCTCCTTCCTGAGTAAGCACAGATGTAAAGTATTGATTTTTGTACCTCAGCTATGTTCTCTCCGTCCAAACATAAATATTCTTTTGGGTTCCTAATCAGACCCAATCCTCCTTTTAACACCTTTTACTACTTATGTGTCAATGGAAAATTTTTGGATTCACTTTATGTTAGTTGGCAGTATCTTCTCACACTTCGATTTTATTTATTTTTTGTTTCTTCACTGGGGGTGACTTATCCACAAGTAGGGCGCGTTTTACCGGCGCAACCTGGCGGAATCGAGACGGTACATAGCCTGTGGATCCCGGGAGATGCCTCTTCTGGGATTCCCGATGGTCGTTCCGTGTGGTCCAGACTGGCATAGCTAAAAGAGCCCACCCAATGCACCAGCTCACCTGCTGGGGTGGGGGGGGGGGGGGGGGGGGTCCTTGAGCCCTCCCGCACCCTACCTCCTGTGGGCAGGACATCACCGGGCCCATTCTCTGACATGGGCAAAATTCCAGCTGGACATATTGGCACTGCCAGTTTAGCATCCTGGCAGTGCCACCTGGGCACCCTGGCAGTAACAGGCTGGTACCGGGGTGGCCTCTGATCACCTGAGATACCTCCCAAGTGCCATTCTGCCTGGTTCCCATTTTTGGGACCAGTGCTAAATGGCATCTGGCTGGGGTCTCCTTAGTGAGACTGGTAGATCCCGGGTGCTGGTCCGATCTGGCGTCGGCAAAGTTAAGTGAGCTACTCTGCAAGTCTGGGTCCTGCCCATTGTGGGCCGGATCCGGATTATGGCATCTTGCAAGATCTTGTTAGATCTCGCGAGGTGTAATGACCATTGCGAATCCCAGAAGAGGCCTCTCATGGGATCGACGAGCCATGTCCCGCCCCGATTCCGATGGGGTCTCCTTTTTCAAGGCCGCTCACTGTTCCATTAGAGTTTTGCCTGCCAGACGTTCATTCTAATTTTAATTGAGCCTGATCCATTTTCACCCCATTGATGTTGGCCCTTGCCTAATTAATTAATTTCATTTTGGATTTTTCCTTGTCCTTTTCCATAACCAATATAAATCTTACAATGCCATGATCACTGTCTGCTAAATATTCCAACACTGACACATGATCCACTTGACCCACCTTATTTCTCAGAACCAGATCCACCAATGCCTCCTTTCTCTTTGGACTGGAAACATAGGAATGGCAAAAAATCTCCTGCACATACTCCCGGAACTCATTCCCCTCTCTGCTCTTTACATTAATACTATGTCTGACTTATTTTTCTTCCTTTCTCTATCAGCTTTTCCCATGTTACATAGGGTGTAATTTCAACAGTCTTATTTTTGAATTGGGTGGATGCTTTTACAGCTGGATGCTCGTCTTGCCATTGACCCTCATGATTTATTTGGATTGGGAACTGGTACTATCCTATATTAAGATATTGTTTTAAAATTTAGAGTACCCAATTTTTTTTTTTCTCCAATTAAGGGGAAATTTAGTGTGGCCAATTCACCTACCCTGCTCATATTTGGGTGAAACCCACACCGACCATGGAGAATGTGCAAACTCCACATGAACAGTGACCCGGGCCGGGAACAAATCCGGGTTTTCGGCGCCGTGAGGCAGCAGTGCTAATCACTGCTCAACCGTGCCGCCCATTATATTGGGATAATTAATATTCCCTATTAATATATACTCTATTATTCTTGCATCTCTCTGTAATTTCCCAGCAAGTTTGTTCCTCAACATCTTTCTCACCGACTGGTGATCCATGGACTACACCCAGCAATGTAATGGCACCTTGATTGTTTCTTAGCTCTATCCTGACCAGTCTACAACATTCTCTCACTCCAGCACTGTAATGTTCTCCTTAATCAATTCTGGCACCCCTCCTGCTATCTTTCCTTCCTGATCTCTCCTGAACACCTTGTATCCAGGAATATTAGTACCCAGTCCTGCCCTCACCAATAATCTTTCCTGGTCCCTCCACGTCACAATAGCACCTATACTTCTTCAAGAAACTAAGGAAAGTCAGCTTGTCCACATGAACTCTAACCAACTTTTACAGATGCACCACAGAAAGCATCCTATCTGGCTGCATCACATCCTGGGGTGGCAACTGCTCGGCCCAGGACCGTAAGAAACTACAGAGAGTCGTGAACACAGCCCAGTCCATCATGCAAATCCACCTCCCATCCATTGACTCTCTACACCTCCCGCTGACTTGGGAAGGCAGGCAGCATAATCAAAGATCCCTCCCACCCAGGTTATTCTCTCTTCCAACCTCTTCCATTGGGCAGGAGATATAAAAGTCTGAGAACACACACCAACAGGTTCAAAAACAGCTTCTTCCCCTCAGACTCCTGAATGACCCTCGTATGGACTGAACTGATATCTTCACACATCTTCTCCACTGAGTAGCACTACACTCTGTATGCTTCACCCGATGTCTGTGTCTATGTATTTACTTTGTGTATTTATCGTATGGCTTATGTTTTCTTTTCATGTATGGAATGATCTGTCTGGACTGTACGCAGAACAATACTTTTCATTGTATCTCAGTACACATGACAATAAATCTAAATCCAAATCTTTATCTGAGGCAGGTCTTCATTATCAGCACAGCGTCATATTTCCATTTGGTTAGCTGAGGCTGCAATTCACCAACCTTGTTTACCCTTTTTTTTTTAATGGCTTCAATATAGGACAAAAGTATAAATATAATGTCAGCAAAAAGTTGAAAAGTCTTATATAGAGCTTAAAGCCTGACCTTTGCAAACTTCAGGTAGAACAGCACCATCTGCAGCTGAGAGATACATATCAGCAGTGGGAGAACCAAACCTGGAGTGAGTCAAATGGGAGATAGAACCAAAATTGAACAGAGTTAAAAGTGGGGGCGGCATGACAAATGGAGGTGGTGGGGATTTAATGATAGAAAAAGAGCTTACAAGAAAAATGGCAAAATAGTGAGAGAAAGAGTGGCCGCAATCTCACGGAATAAATTCTGTGTCATTTCGGGCACGATTGGTGACGCTGTTGCTCAATGGCCGGGTTGGCGATATCTCAACCTAACAGCACTTAGTGCCCAAAATGAGCCCCCACGAGTTTCTCGTCATTCCGGGCTCTTTCACTGTCTGATTCACCACACTCGCACCCCAGCTGCTCATCGCTAACAAGAGGGAGCTGCTTTTAAATGCTCCCTCACAACAGCCAACACAGAAGAAAGATGAATGTCAGCGCGTAGACCAGCCACTCGCTTCAATGATGCCGACCTGGACAGGCTGTTGGACACGGTGGATGTGAGCTGGGCCATCTGGTTCCCCCAAGGGGTTTGGAGGCCCAACAGCAGGGCCGGCAATGCTACCTGGGAGACAATGGCAGCTGCAGTGAGCGCGGGCAGCTAGTACATGAAGACCACCATCCAGTGTCGGAAGAAAACTAAAGACCTCCAACGGGCTGCAAGGGTAAGTCACCACCTCTCTCCTAGCATGAGTTCTGCCTGCCACCCCTCAAACTTACAACCGCCCCCACCCCCCCCACACAAATTGCTAGTTGACACCTCATGCCCTCCCTACAACCATCTTTATGCTTGTTCCTCAGAAACCCTTGGCGCCCATCAGCACAATCCCTTCATGTCCAGGTCCGCTGCTCTTCACATGCCACTTGCTATAGATCCCCCTGATCCATTGAGCGTGGAGCTCACAATGCCCCTCTCTCTCCCCATATGAGAAACTCGCCCTTCAAGCCTGCTCTGACATTCATTATAATCATGGCTGGTCATACTTTAAGACAGAGATAGATAGGTTCGTGATTAATAAGGGGATCAGGGGTTATGGGGAGAAGGCAGGAGAATGGGGATGAGAAAATATCAGCCATGATTGAATGGCGGAGCAGACTCGATGGGACAAGTGGCCTAAATCTGCTCCTATGTCTTATGGTCCAACTCAATAGCCTAATCCCGCTTTCCCCCTGATACCTTTGATCCCCTTCACCCGAAGTGCCACATCTAACTGCTTCTTGAAACCATACAATGTTTTGGATTCAACTACTTCCTGTGGTAACAAATTCCCAAGACTCTCCACTCTCTGGGTGAAGAAATTTCTCCTCATCTCTGTCCTAAATGGTCTATTCTCAGACTGTGACCCCTAGTTCTGGACACATTGGGAACATCCTTCCTGCATCTACTCTGTCTAGTCCTGTTAGAATTTTATAGGTTTCTATGAGATCCCCTCTCATTCTTCTGAACTCCAGCGAATACAATCCTAACCGATTCAATCTCTCCTCTGCCATCCCAGGAATCAGTCTGGCAAACCTTCACTGCAGTCGCTCTATAGCGAAAGCATCCTTCCTCAGATAAGGAGACAAAAACTGCACACCATGGGCGGGATTCTCCCCTACCCGGCGGGACGGGGGGACCTGGCGTAGGGGAGTGGCGCCAACCACTCCGGGGTCGGGCCTCCCAAAAGGTGCGGTATTCTCCGCACCTTTGGGAGCGGTTGGCACCACGCCGACTGGCGCAAAAACTGGCGCCAGCGGCCTTTCAGGCCCGCCGCCCGGCAGCGGGGTTGGCCGAAAGGCTTTCGCCGGTCGGCGCATGCGCAGGCGGTGACGTCAGCAGCCAGCTGCCGCTGACATCACCACCGGCGCATGCGCGCTGTGGGTTTCTCTTCCGCTTCTGCCATGGCTGTGGCGGCGGCGGAGGAGAAAGTGTGCCCCCAGGGCACTGGCCCGCACCCTGATCAGGAGGCCCCGATCATGGGCCATCGTAGGGGCACCCCCTCCCCCCCCCCGGGGTCCGATCGCCCCGCGCCCCTCCCCCCCCCCAGGACCCCGGGGGCCCGATCCCGCCGCCGATCCCGCTGCCACTAGAGGTGGTTCAAACCTCGGGGGCGGGAGAGGCCTCCCAGCGGCGGGACTCCGACCCATCGCGGGCCGGAGAATCGCCACAGGGGCCTCGCCGATCGGAGTGGCGTGATTCCCGCCCCCGCCACTTCCCGGGTGGCGGGATTTTCGGCGGCCCCAGGCGATTCTCCAACCCTTCTGGGGGTCGGAGTATTTCGCCCCATATTCCAGGTGTGGTCTCACCAAGGCCCTGTATAATAGCAGCAAGACATCTCTGCTCCTGTACGCAAATGCTCTCGCAATGAAGGCCAGCATACCATTTGCCTTCTTTACTGCCGGCTGTACCCGCATGCTTACCTTCAGCGATTGGTGTACAAGGACACCCAGATTGTGTTGCACATTCCCCTCTCCTTATTTATAGCCATTCAGAGAATAGTCTGCTTTCTTGTTTTTGCTACCGAATTAGATCACCCTGCATTTATCCAAATTATAATGCATCTGCCATTCATTTTCCCACTCACGCAACTTGTCCAAATCACACTGAAGGATCTCTGCATCCTCCTCAAGCCAAACAAAATGGTCTTTCGCTCTCACTGACCACATGTTCCATCTCTTGCAGGATCTCCACCTGATGGGGCTGGGCCACCAGTAATGCCCCTTACCCCCCATCATCCAAGAGACTACCTCAGAGGAAATTGCCGAGGAAATCGCCATTGATGTTTTCATCCGCACATTCCACCAGCGCAGGGTCGTACACCTTGGTGGGCAACATTAGTGGACAGGCCTCTGGGCTCAATCTGGTAAGGACCACACAGATGCTCTTGAACATCAGGTGGAGACAGGAACATCCAAGGGAGTCAGCAGTCAGAGATATAGGTCCCCATGATTCAGCTGAGTCCCAGTCAGATGCCAAGCCTCTGGCTAGGCTATCCCAGAGCTGATGCAGTCACTAGGGTGTGGCTGTGAGATTCAGAGGGGGATGTCAGCGATACTCCAGCGAGTCCATAACCGATTGGGGGAATCCCAAAGGCTACAAGCACAGGAAATTGTGCCGGCATTAAGTGGCACCACGGACAATACTGCTAGGATGGCGACTGCAATGGGACGCCTGGTGCATGATGTCCGCGCCATATATGGTGGTATCCAAGGCGTGGCTCAGTCAGTGACGGCCATGGCTGACCACCTTGACAGCATTGCTTTTGTCACTGAGGGATGTGTCCCAGACACAGATGGACATTGCTGAAGCACAGCAGCTTATGTCCCAGTTACCGAGGAGTATCGCTGAGAAAGTCGACAGTATGGTGCAGACAACGGGGAGCCACCAGGACTGGCAGCACCAAATGACCCAATGGCCTCCGGAAGTCACTCCAGCTACCCTTCCACTCCATGGAGTCCCCTAGGGCCCAGCAAGCACTGTCAGGGAGGAGGAGGAAGCACTGGAGGACAACCCGGGGCTTTCCATCAAGGAGACAGTTCTTCTGAATCCCCCATCCAG
Source organism: Scyliorhinus canicula (assembly GCF_902713615.1). Lineage (NCBI taxonomy): Eukaryota > Metazoa > Chordata > Chondrichthyes > Carcharhiniformes > Scyliorhinidae > Scyliorhinus > Scyliorhinus canicula. The sequence continues at coordinate 143,164,867 of NC_052151.1, read as the reverse complement.
ACAGCAGTGCATCTCACTGGCAGGGGGAAGAACAGGGTGGCACGACGATGCCAGTGACACCAGCAAGTAGGCCGGGGCCCTCCGGCTCAAGGCTCTCCAGAAGATGTCTGCCAAGGTATCAAAGGGCAGGGAAAGCAGCGGACCGCTTCCTCCACTGATGTGCATCCTGCAGACACACCTAGACACAACATTAGACCATGTAAGATCAAGAAGGTTGAGGAGCACTGAGTGGGCACCGGGAGCACTGATGGGGGAGGGCGGGTCACTATCTGTAATTAGAGGAAATGAAAATGCCTATTAGAACATAGAACATAGAAAAATACAGCACAGAACAGGCCCTTCGGCCCACGGGGTTGTGCACTATTAAAGCGTGTTACACCTGATGCTTGTGAGGCCTGTGTCATGTTAATTTTCACAGCGGCCTGCCTGCACCCACACCCCTTGTTGCCCTTCGTAACCTCCACACCCCCCCACCATCAACTCCCAACATGGAAGACTTCACACCCCTCGATCTTGGCCTTTCCCGCTATCTAACTGGCTCACCCCAATTTGCGCTGGTCGTGACATGGTTATTAGATCGCGATAATGCTTGCTAAAATTGCATTCTCAATGCAAGACTCATCTGCATGTATAGTAGTTGAAGTAAAGCCTTCCGGTGATGCAAGATCAGAGCAGAGGACAGAGTTTGAACATGTTACTTAGATGTAATTCTGCTAGTAAAGTAGGGGATATTTGAACTAGAGAATTGAGATATAATCCTGTTATCACTTCGAGTCGTACATTCTGTCCTTTTTTAAATTTCAATTCTAAATACCTATGTCAAATTTATAACAGAAACTGTCACTCTTTTAAAACACAGCCAATTCATAAATAAACTAATGAACATGGAAAACAACTCTTTAAACAGGCATTGTAACAAAAAGGATAGAATTTAATGGAAATTTAAAAAACTAAATATTGAAACTGTCCATGCACACTGCAATTAAACCCTCCTGTGGTGCTGCAGTGCCTCCACTGGCAAAAGGTTACAATTACAGTTTGACGAGTATGAGCGGAATGTGGAGTCAGACATATTTACACAGACTCTCAGCCCATTTGAGTAGCAGCTGGAATTTGGTGCTGAGAGGGGGGCAACCTTAACACCCAGGCCCGCCTTTTTGACCTCAGTGTCATCACTCCTATTGCCCACACCCCCTTGTCCAGACCAGAGACCCCACACAGTCTTAACCGACGGAATATCTCACGGGTCTTCCAGATTTCCACAACCACGTTCCACACTGGACTGGAAATTTATGCGGTTTACCCTTTCGAGGCATCGCTGAAATTAATTTATTACAACGTAAAATTCCTTTGGAAATTTTGTTAACTTGTCTAAAAATCTAAACAGTCGGGGAGAAAAGTTTTCGTTTTATCCCTTTTGGGACTTCCAGAGGCGGCTATGAGTTGAGCATGAAAGGTGGCTCTCTCTTGGGAACTTCACACTAGACCCATTTAACCTGCCATTCCGACACAGAAAGTGGTAAAAATCCCCATTCTCAACTCAAACTGGATTGGATTGGATTGGATTGGATTTGTTTATTGTCACGTGTACCGAGGTACAGTGAAAAGTATTTTTCTGCAAGCAGCTCAACAGATCATTCAGTACATTGGAAGAAAGGGAATTGAACAGAATTCAAGAAAGTACATGAGAATACATAATAGGGCTACACAATATATACAATGTAACTACATAAGCATTGGCATCGGATGAAGCAGACAGGGTGTAGTATTAATGAGGACAGTCCATAAAAGGGTCGTTTAGGAGTCTGGTGACAGTGGGGAAGAAGCTGTTTTTGAGTCTGTTCGTCCGTGTTCTCAGACTTCTGAATCTCCTGCCCGATGGAAGAAGTTGGAAAAGTGAGTAAGCCGGGTGGGAGGGATCCTTGATTATGCTGCCTGCTTTCCCCCGGCAGCGGGAGGTGTAGATGGAATCGATGGATGGGAGGCAGGTTCGTGTGATGGACTGGGCGGTATTCACGACTCTCTGAAGTTCCTTGCGGTCCTGGGCCGAGCAGTTGCCATACCAGGCTGTGATGCAGCCCGAGAGGATGCTCTCTATAGTGCATCTGTAAAAGTTGGTAAGGGTTAATGTGGACATGCCAAATTTCCTTAGTTTCCTGAGGAAGTAAAGGCGCTGTTGTGCTTTCTTGGTGATAGCGTCGACATGAGTGGACCAGGATAGATTTTTGGTGATGTGCACCCCTAGGAATTTGAAGCTGCTCACCATCTCTACCTCAGCTCCGTTGATGCTGACAGGGGTGTGTACAGTACTTTGCTTCCTGAAGTCGATGACCAGCTCTTTAGTTTTGCTGGCATTAAGGGAGAGATTGTTGTCATTGCACCACTCCACTAGGTTCTCTATCTCCCTCCTGTATTCAGACTCGTCGTTGTTCGAGATCCGGCCCACTATGGTCGTATCGTCAGCAAACTTGTAGATGGAGTTGGAACCAAGTTTTGCCATGCAGTCGTGTGTGTACAGGGAGTAGAGTAGGGGACTAAGTACGCAGCCTTGCGGGGCACCAGTATTGAGGACTATTGTGGAGGAGGTGTTGGTGTTCATTCTTACTGACTGTGGTCTGTTGGTCAGAAAGTCAAGGATCCAGTTGCAGAGTGGAGAGCCAAGTCCTAAGTTTTGGAGCTTTGATATGAGCTTGGCTGGGATTATGGTGTTGAAGGCGGAGCTGTAGTCAATAAATAGCAGTCTGATGTAGGAGTCCTTGTTTTCGAGATGCTCTAGGGATGAGTGTAAGGCCAGGGAAATGGCATCTGATGTGGACCGGTTGCGACGGTATGCGAATTGAAGTGGGTCAAGGCATTCCGGGAGTATGGAGGTGATGCGCTTCATGATCAGCCTCTCAAAGCACTTCATTACAACTGACGTCAGGGCCACCGGGCGGTAGTCATTGAGGCACGTTGCCTGGTTCTTCTTTGGTACCGGTATGATGGTGGTCTTCTTGAAGCAGGTGGGGACCTCGGAGTGGAGTAGGGATAGGTTAAAGATGTCTGTGAAAACCTCTGCCAGCTGGTCCGCGCAGGTTCTGAGTGCACGACCAGGGATCCCGTCCGGGCCCATCGCCTTCCGTGGGTTCACTTTCAGGAAGGCCGATCTGACTTCGGAAACTGTGATGGTGGGTATGGGTGAATTATGGGTTGCTGGGGCACTCGATAGCGGGTTGTTGGTTACCTGCTCAAACCGAGCATAGAATGCGTTAAGTTCATCGGGGAGGGGTGCACTGCTGCCAGAGATACTGCTCGGCTAACAACCAACCAAAGAAATGCTGTCGAGCCAGCCACGGAGCCGGAAAAATAGTAAAAATCGGGAGAGGAGGATCCCAACCTCTGAGCAAGGGGACATGCGTAGTGAAGCAGAATGAAGTGGAGCGAAGCATTGCAGACCGAGCAGGGTCGCCAACTCAAGTGCTGACCCACCCCATCGATGGAGCAGTTGACGGAGCTTCTTTTAATAGAGCTCCAGAAACAGAGTGACTCTATAAAGGAGGACCTCATGTCGGCCATGAAGTTGGCCATAGAAACCACTCTGTCCACCATTAAAAAGCTGTTGGACAGTATGGGGAGGAGACTGGAGACCCAGGAAACGATGATGAGGGACATGGAGAAAATGGCCACCCACCAGAGCGAGTGAATCGTCTCGCTCTATGCCATGCTGGCAAGGTTGGTAACAACCCAGAGAGCACTTAAGGGGAAGGTTGATGATCAGGAGAACAGTTCTCTGGAACCTGAGGATTGGTGGGCTACCGGAGGGCATGGCGTGAAGAATCCTGACAGATTGGGGATCGCGAGGATGCTCGGGAAGCTGGTCAGAGGGGAAGACTTCGCCAACCCCCCAGAGGTGGGCCAGCCCCATAGGTCACTCTAGGAAAGGCCCAAATCAGGAGAACAACTGCAGATGATAATAACAAAACCACATAAGTTTCAGGACAAAGAGCGGCGGCTGAACTGGGTGAGGGGCAGAATACTCCACAATTGTAATCTCTGACCACGCACCACACTACGGGCATGTGAGGTTGGAGATCGGCTGGGTCCAGTGTCCCCTATGTGGGCTGAATACAGCCCACCCTGCTGAGAAGTCATTCTGCAAAATAATGCCACAACCCATCGATGGATATGTAACCTGTAACCAGAATGGGGAAGACTCACCCTCCACATTCAGGGAGGCACTGAAGGTGGTGAGAAAAGGGAAATAATGGCATGCAGGGCATCAGGGGCAGGAAGGAAAGGGTGGCTAGGCAATGGCTGATCAATTCCACATTGGATGTGGATCAGCGGTATTCCGTGGCCCCGACCGTGGAACGACTGGTGGAGAGGAAAAGCTGCAAATGAAATTTGACCTACTCTCTACTAGGAAAGCAGTGCACCAACTCTGCCAGACATGGGGGAACTTTTATGAACATGGAGACAAGGCTAGCCACCTACTGGCTGACCAGCTGAGAAAGCAGGCAACCATGAGGGAAATAACACAGGAAAAGCAAGCTAGTCACAGCACCAGACAAGATCAATGAAGCCTTTGTGACCTTCTACCAGGAGCTGCACATCTCCAAACCCCCAGAGGGGGACTCAAAGATAAAACGGTTTTCAACAGGCTGGACAGACCAGCTGTGGGGAAGGAAAAGAGGCACGGACTGCAAGCATCACTAGAACTGGGGAAGTCATGGAGAGCATCAACTCCATGCAAGTCAGGTGGACGTCTATAAAAGATTAGTGGTAACACTGACCCCTTACCTGTGGGAGATGTTCAATGGCTCACTGTCAAGAGGAAACCTCCCACCCACACTGGCGTAGACCTCGATATTGCTGATCCCTAAAAAAGACAAAACCCCGATTGAGTGTGGGTCATACAGACCCATCTCACTTCTGAAGACAGAAGCCAAAATCTTGGCCAAGGACCTGGCTAGGTGACTGGAGTCGAGTGCCAGAGATAGTTGCGGAAGATCAGACGGGCTTTGTCAAACGAATATCAGACGCGTGCTGAACATAAAAATGACCCCACCCGGGAGGGGACACCAGAGGTGATCATCTCCCTCGACTCAGAGAAGGCCTTCGACAGAGTCGAATGGAGATAGTCAAACAGTTTGGGTTTGTGCCAGGGTTTACCTCATGGGTGAAGCTATTGCACAGTGCTGGCATGGTGAACGTACGGACAAACACCACCAGCTCGGAATACTTCCGGTTGCATAGAGGCATGAGGCAGGAATGCCCTTTATCCCAACTGCTATTTGCCCTGGCAATTGAGCCACTGGCCATCGCTCTCTAATCAGCGAGGGGATGGAGAGTCATCCAGAGGGGAGACAGGGAGCAGAGTCTCACTCTGTGTGGATATCTGCTCCTCTACTTCTCAAACCCCCTAGTCAGCATGGAGGAATAGGGGAACTCTTTTTTTTAAATAATTTTTATTCAAGTTTTCACAAATTTTTACCAACAAGAACAGAAAGAAATAAGAACAGTAACCACCCCCATACACAAATAATAAGTTTAAAAAAAATTTTTTTTTTTTTAAATAAATTTAGATTACCCAATTATTTTTTCCAATTAAGGGGCAAAAAACAAACAAACCTTCGCCCGCTCGCCCACCCAGATTCCGCACCCCCCCCCCCCCCCCCCGGGTTGCTGCTGTTGCTGACCATCACCTAACGCTCCGCCAGGAAGTCTAGAAGTGGTTGCTACCGCCGGAAGAACCCTTGCACCGACCCCCTTAAGGCAAATTTGACCCTCTTCAGTTTGATAAACCCAGCCATATCGTTGACCCAGGATTCTACGCCCGGGGGGCCTCGCATCCTTCCACTGTAGAAGAATCCTGCACCGGGCTACCAGGGATGCAAAGGCCAAAATACCGGCCTCTTTCGCCTCCTGCACTCCCGGCTCCACTGCCACCCCAAATATTGTGAGTCCTCAGCCCGGCTCAACCCTGGAACCAACCACCCTTGACAACGTCTCCGTAATGTCCCTCCAAAAGCCCAGGGCATGCCCAGAACATGTGGGTGTAGTTTGCTGGGCTCCCTGAACACCTGACACACCTGTCCTCTCTCCCAACGAACCGGCTCAGCCTTGCCCCAGTCATGTGTGCCCTATGCAGCACCTTAAATTGAATTAAGCTGAGCATTGTGCAAGCGGAGGAGGAATTCACCCTCCCCAGGGCATCCGCCCACGTCCCCTCATCGATCTCTTCTCCTAACTCCTCCTCCCACTTACCTTTCAGCTCTTCCACCGAGGCCTCCTCCCCCTCCTGCATCACTTGATAGGTTGCCGAAATCCTCCCCTCTCCAACCCACGTCCCCGAGAGCACCCTGTCCTGAACCCCCCTTGACGGCAACAGTGGGAACTCCGCCACCTGCCGCATGACAAACGTTCTTACCTGCATGTATCTGAAGGTGTTCCAAACCTCCCCTCCAGCTCCCCCAGGGTCGCAAACTTCCCATCTACAAATAGGTCCCCCAACCGCCTAATACCTGCCCTGTGCCAGCTCAGAAACCCTCCGTCCATTCTCCCTGGGACAAACCGGTGGTTCCCCCGTATCGGGGACCACACTGAAGCCCTCACCTCCCCCCTATGCCGCCTCCATTGCCCCCAAATTTTGAGGGTAGCTGCCACCACCACCGGGCTCGTAGTATACCTCGTTGGGGGAAGCGGTAGCGGCGCCATCACCAGCGCCTCCAGTCTCGTGCCCACACAGGATGCCATCTCCAACCTCTCCCATGCCGCCCCCTCCCCCTCCATTATCCTCCTACGTATCATCGCCACGTTGGCAGCCCAGTAGTACCCACAGAGGTTAGGCAGTGCCAACCCCCCCCTATCCCTGCCCCGCTCCAGGAAAACCCTTCTCACCCTCGGGGTCTTCTGCGCCTATACAAACCCCATAACACTCCTATTGACCCGCTTGAAAAAAGCCTTAGGAATCATGATAGGGAGGCACTGGAACAAGAACAAAAACCTCGGGAACACCGTCATTTTGACTGACTGGACCCTGCCCTCAAGGGAGAGTGGCAACACATCCCACCTTTTAAACTCCTCCTCCATCTGCTCCACCAGCCTTGTGAAGTTAAGCCTATGCAGGGCCCCCCAGCTCCTAGCTACCTGTACCCCCAGGTACCTAAAACTCCTCTCCGCCCTCTTCAGCGGGAGCTACCCAATCCCCCTCTCCTGGTCCCCTTGGTGCACTATGAACAGCTCACTCTTCCCGCATTGAGCTTATACCCGGAAAAATCCCCGAACTCCCTAAGGATCCTCATCACCTCCGGCATTCCCCCGACCGGGTCCGCCACGTACAACAGTAGGTCATCCGTGTATAACGACAGCCGATGCTCCTACCCCCCCCAACCCCCCCCCCCCCCCCCCCCCCCCCCCCCGCACTATCCCCCTCCAGTTCCTCGACTCCCTCAGTGCCATGGCCAGGGGTTCAATCACCAATGCAAAAAGCAGGGGAGACAGGCGGCACCCCTGCCTCGTCCCCCAGTGCAGTCGGAAATACTCTGACCTCCTTCCGTTCGTAGCCACACTCGCCACCGGGGCCTCGTATAGCAGCCTCACCCACCTAACGAACGCCTCTCCAAACCCGAACCTTTTCAACACCTCCCATAGGTATCCCCATTCCACCCTATCGAAGGCCTTCTCCGCATCCATCGTCGCCACTATCTTCGCCTCCCCTTCAACTGCCGGCATCATTATACCATTTAAGAGCCTCCGTACATTAGCATTCAACTGCCTCCCTTTCACAAAACCCATTTGATCCTCGTGTATGACCTGTGGCACGATGCCCTCAATCCTCATGGCCAATATCTTTGCCAGCAACTTTGCATCTACATTTAGGAGTGAAATCGGCCTATATGACCCACACTGTAGGGGATCCTTATCTCGCTTCAGGATCAGGGAGATCAGCGCCCTAGACATCATCGGGGGCAGAGCCCTCCTTCCCTTGCCTCGTTGAAGGTCCTAACTAGCAGCAGGCCCAGCAGGTCTGAATACTTCTTATAGAATTCAACCGGGAACCCGTCCGGCCCCGGTGCCTTCCCTGTCTGCATGTTCCCTATCGCTTTGACCAACTCCTCCAGTCCTACTGGCGCCCCCAACCCCGCCACCTGCTCCTCCTCCACTCTCGGAAACCTCAGTTTGTCTAGGAAGCAATCCATCCCGCCCTCCTCCACTGGGGGCTCTGACCGGTACAGTTCCTCGTAGAAGCTCCTAAAGACCCCGTTGATGCCCGCCACGCTTCGTATCACGCTCCCTCTTCCGTCCCTAACTCCCCAATCTCCCTAGCTGCCTCCCGCTTTCAAAGCTGATGCGCCAGCATCCGACTCGCCTTTTCTCCATATTCATATACACCCCCTGCGCCCTCCTCCACTGCGCCTCCGCTTTCCTGGTGGTCAATAAATCAAATTCAGCCTGGAGGCTACGTCGCTTCCTCAGCAATCCCTCCTCCGGGGCCTCCGCATACCTCCCATCTACCCTCACCATCTCCCCAACAAACCTCTCCCTCTCTCTCCTGTCCCCCCTCTCCTTGTGTGCCCTAATGGAGATCAGCTCCCCTCTAACCACCACCTTCAGCGCCTCCCAAACCACCCCAACTTGCACCTCCCCATTATCATTAGTCTCCAGGTACCTCTCTATACACCTCCGGACCCGCCCACTCGCCTCCTCGTCAGCCAGCAACCCCACCTCTAGTCGCCATATCGGACGTTAGTCCCTCTCCTCCCCCAACTCAAGGTCCACCCAATGCGGAGCGTGATCTGAAATGGCTATCGCTGAGTATTCCGCGTCCTCCACCCTCGGAATCAATGCCCTGCCCAAGACAAAAAAGTCAATCCGGGAGTAGGCCTTGTGGACATGGGAGAAGAACGAGAATTCCCTAACCCCTGACCTCATAAATCTCCAGGGGTCCACCCCTCCCATCTGGTCCATGAACCCCCTCAACACCTTGGCCGCCGCCGGCCTCCTACCCGTCCTGGACCTGAAGCGATCAAGTGCCGGGTCCAGCACCGTGTTGAAATCCCCCCCCATTATTAGACCCCCTGTCTCAAGATCTGGAATGCGGCCCAACATATGCCGCATGAAGCCCGCATCGTCCCAATTCGGGGCGTACACATTGACCAGCACCACCCGCTCCCCCTGAAGCTTGCCACTTCCAATCACGTACCGGCCGCCACTGTCCGCCACCATGCTCGACACCACGAAAGATACTCTCTTCCCTACCAAAATCGCCACCCCCCGGTTTTTCGCATCTAAGCCCAAATGGAACACTTGCCCTCCCCACCCCTTTCTCAACCTTACCTGATCCACCACCCTTAGGTGCGTCTCCTGGAGCATGGCCACATCCGCCCTCAGCCCCTTCAGACGCGCGAATACCCGGGCCCGTTTGACCGGCCCATTCAGTCCCCTTACATTCCAGGTTATCAGCCAGATCAGGGGGCTATCTCCCCCCCCCCCCCCCCCCCCCCCCCCCCCCGCCGATCAGCCATAGCCCTTCCTCGACCAGCCAGGTGCTCGCGTCCCCAGCACAGCCCGTTCCCCACAGCGGCAGATCCCCGTCTCGATCTCCTCTGTCAACTCCAGCTCCCCCCTGGCCCTTTCAGCAGCAACCCGGTACCCCCCACCCTTTCCCCCCCCCACCCTTTCCCCCCCCACCCTCCCCCCTTAGCTAGGTCCCCCCCTAGTTGCGTTGCTCCCCCCATTGCACTCCCGTGAGTCAGCTGACTCCTGCTGACCCCGGCCACTCCCGCCGCACCAATGACCCGCCCCAGTGTAACACTGCCCCTCCCCTCCCTGCCCACAAACAGGCTCACCTCCTTCCCCTTCCGGTCCCAGCGCGGGAAAAAGCCCGTGCTTCTCAGCTCCGGCCCCCGTCAGCCCTTAGCGCGGGAAAAAGCCCACGCTTCCCACTGGGTCGGCCCCACCTCCTCTGGCGCAGCTCCCTTTTCAGGCCCAATCTCACTAGCCCCATCCCAGGCCACCCTCCCCCCCCCCCCCCCATGGGGCCCCACCAACCCCCACTGACCATCGACCCACCAGGCTAAACGCCTACCCCCCCTTCACGAGCCCATCTGGCGGGCCTGAACAATGCCCCATCAACCCCCCAAAGAACAAAGGAACAAAGAAAGAACCCCCCTTGAAGCACAACACAACCATCCCCGACCATCCTCCAACCCTCAGTCTGAATCCAGTTTTTCGGCCTGAATAAAGGCCCAGGCCTCCTCCGGTACGCAAAATAGTGATGACGGTCTTTGTGGGTGACCCACAGCGTGCCTGCTGTAACATGCCAAACTTCACCCCTCTCCTGTGCAGCACTGCCTTCGCCCGATTATAACCAGCCCTCTTCCTCGCCACCTCTGCACTCCAATCCTGGTAGATTCGGACCTCCGCATTCTCCCATCTACTGCTCCGCTCCTTCTTGGCCCACCTCAGCACACCGGTGGAACCGCACCAGCACCGCCCTCGGCGGCTCGCTGGGCTTGGGCTTCCTCGCCAGCACTCGGTGGACCCCCTCCAGCTCCAAGGGCCCTTGGAAGGACCCCGCTCCCATCAGCGAATTCAAAATGGTGACCACATAGGCCCCCATGTCCGATCCCTCCAGCCCCTCCGGGAGGCCCAGGATCCACAGATTCTTCCGCCTCGACCGGTTCTCCATCTCCTCGAACCTCGCCTGCCACTTCTTGTGGAGCGCCTCGTGCGCCTCCAACTTCACCGCCAGGCCTAGGATCTCATCCTCATTCTCCGAGACCTTTCGCTGGACCTCCCGGATCGCATCCCCTTGGGCCGTCTGGGTCTCCAGGAGCTTGTCAAATGAGGCCTTTAGCGGTTCCAGCAGCTCTGCCTTAAGCTACCTAAAGCAGCGTTGGAGCAGCTCCTGCTGCTCCTGCGCCCACTGAGTCCACGCTGCCTGGTCCCCTCCCGCCGCCATCTTGGTCTTCCTCCCTCGCACCTTTCTCTGCTCCAATGCCGCTTTTTTGATCGCCCCGCTCCTGGTCCAATCCATACACCAGCAGGGAAATGTTGCTGTTCCCTTTCCACACCGGGAAAAGTCAAACAAGAGCCGTAGCGGTCCCTAAAAAGAGCCCAAAAGTCCTATGCTAGCGGGAGCTGCCGAACATGCGACTTAGCTCCGGATAGCCGCAACCGGAAATCTCGGAATAGGGGAACTCTTAAGGGAGTTTGGAGCCTTCTCAGCTTTCAAACTCAACTCGAGCAAGAAAAAAAATTATTCCCCGTAAACCCACAGGGATAGGGGGGGAATCAGAGCTGGGGGAGCTGCCATTCAAGTTGGCCCAAATCAGATTTCCAATACCTGAGAATCCAGATATCCCATGACTGGACAATGATCCATAAGTGGAACCTATTAAGTCTAGTGGAAGAGGTAAAGAGAGACCTGCGGAGGTGGGATTTGTTCCCACTCTTCCTGGTGGAAGAATGCAGTCAAACAAAATGAACGTGCTGCCAAGATTCCTCTTCCTGTTCAGATCCCTCCCTATCTTCATCCCCAAGGCCACCTTCACCAAAGTAGACAGATTAATCATGGCATTTGTGTGTGTGGGGGGCCAAGGATCCATAAAACTGTCCTTTGAGGACGTGGAAACAACTCTGGCACCACTTCAATCTGGGTGCAATGTCCACCATAGCTCCCATCTGCAAAAACCATCAATTCACTGCTGTAACAATAGACGGCTTCTTTAGAAAGTGGAGACAAATGAGTACTGACAGTGGGGCACCTATACATAAATGGCAGAGTAGCGATCATGGGGGAACTAAGGGACAAGCTCCAGTTCCCAAAAGGGAATATGCTCCGATGCATGCAAATAAGTAACTTCCTCTGCATGGAGACCACAACGTTCCCCCAGCTGCCCAGACACAACCTACTGGACAGACTTCTACCATTGGATGAACTAGTGGACGGGAACTGCGCTGACATGTACAGACGACTGCTAGAGGAGGTAAGGGCCCCGCTGGACGAGACATGGAAAAAGTGGGAGGAGGAGTTGGGCATAGAGGTGGTGGGAGAGGACTCTGGGTTGAAGCACTGCACAGGGCGAACTCCACCTCTTCATGCGCATGGCTGAGCCTAATGCAGCTAAACCAGAACATGCATGAACCAGTTCTTCCCGGGGGTGAAAGACAAATGTGAATGGTGCCAGGGAGGCCCGGCCAACCTCACCCACATCTTCTGGCTCTGTCCCAGGTTGTGGGGGTGAGGGTAAAGCCACGCCCACTAGTGGCAGTCTTAGGGGTCTCATAACAGCCAGAGCTCTCGACGGGGAGAGGGGCAGATGCCCTTGCCTTTGCTTCCCTGATCGCTTAGCAGAGAATCCTGCTCGGCTGGAGATCAGCAGTGCCACCCAAGGTCACAGACTTGCTCTCTGACCTAACAGAATTCCTCAAATTGGAAAAGGTAAAATTCGGCATCAGCGAATCGGAGGAAGAAGAAAAGAGAGAGGGGGAGGGATGGGATAGGAAAAGAGGGGAGGGAAGACACCAGCCAGCATTCAGGGGAAGTATGGTAGAGAAACGAAAAAGTATCAAGAGAAAGAATATCCCAGGGATACGGCCACAGCAACAACAACGGTCTGGGTGGCCTCAAATACGCCCCTGGTTTGTTTTGATACCAAGGGGAGCATTTTGAAGGAAGTTAAACAGACTGTTCTGGTAACTGTAAGAAGTCTTACAACACGAGGTTAAAGTCCAACAGGTTTGTTTCAAACACTAGCTTTCGGAGCACTGCTCCTTCCTCAGGTGAATGAAGAGGTATGTTCCAGAAACATATTTATAGACAAATTCAAAGATGCAAGACAATGCTTAGAATGCGAGCATTTGCAGGTAATTAAGTCTGTACAGATCCAGAGATAGGGGTAACCCCAGGTTAAAGAGGTGTGAATTGTCTCAAGTTCTGGTAACTGATTACTGGGAGCCCAATGTTAATATGCGTCATATGTGTATATATGTTTCCCATGTATTTATACCTGTTTTATTTTCTTCCCTTTTCTCCTTGCCATGTTTTTACAAATAAATGCAAAAGACAATAAAAATATTGCAAAATAATAATTTCAGTTTGACAAGTTTACTTCAGCATTATGAATATGGAAGTAGGAATATAGAACATATAGCTGAGCATAGAAAAAGCCAGGCAGACAAAGTCCAACTGGTCCATCAAGTCTATCATACTCAATCATGTTGTAACTAAGGTTTATGGTGATAAGGCAGAAAAATTAAGTTGGCGATTGTCATCAGGTCAGTCATCATCTCACAGAATGATAGAGCAGATTTAATGGGCTGAATAGCCTACTCCTGCTCCTACGTCTTATGATCTTATCGCTTATGGTCAATACTTCTCAGCTAAGAGCAGCCAAGAATATCTCATGGGAGTTTCAAGCAAACCTATGTTAAAAATCTGAGGCCAGCGCAATGGAAAATAAAATATCTAAATGTTCTCTCCTGAATTGATTAAAATGATTTCCTGGAGATAAAAATAACCATGACTTACATGGGTTCAAGTCCCATTCAAAAGATTTGTACATCATCTTGCTTGACACACTTGTGTGGTTATAACAATAAATTACATTTATATAAAATCATTAATATCATAAAACACTCCAAGGCACTTTGCAGGAGCATTATGAAACAAAAGGACGGCACGGTGGTTAGCATTGCTACCTCACAGCAACAGAGTCCAGGTTCAGTCCAAGACTTGGTTGACTTGGTGTGGAGTTTGAACGTTCTCCCTGTGTCTGTGTGGGTTTCTCCTAGGTCCTGCGGTTTATTCCCACAGTCCAAAGATGTCCAGGTGAGTTGGGGTTACGGGAATAGGGTGGGGGTCTGGGCCTAGGTAGGGTCCTCGTTCGGAGGGTCAGTACAGGATTGATGGGCCAAATGGCCTCCTTCTGCACTATAGGGTTCTATGAAATTGAGACACTAAGCCACATTAGGAGATATGTAAACATAGAAATTAGGAGAAGTAGATCATTCAGCAACTTGAGCCTTTGTCACTGGATAAGAGCAAGTGATAGGGCAGAACGGTGGCGCAGTGGTTAGCATTGCTGCCTCACCGAGGTCCCAAGATTGATCCCGGCTCTGGGTCACTGTCCGTGTGGAGTTTGCACATTCTCCCCATATCTGCATGTGTTTCATCCCTACAACCAAAAGATGTGCAGGCTAGGTGGATTAGCCGTGCTAAATTGGCCATTAATTGGAAAAAATTGAAGTGGACACTCTAATTTTTTTTTTAAAGAGCAAGTGATAAAAATTTGGATGTGTTGAAAGTGAGGTAGCGAGATGGAGGTGCAGGGAGAGAATTCCAGAGCTTAGGGCCTAGGCAACCAAAGGTGCAGCTACCAATGATGGAGCAATGTTCAAATCTGAATGCTCAAGAGGCTAGAAGTAGATAAGTACAGATATCTGGGAGGGCTGTGGTATTCAAGGTGATTACAGTGATAGGGCGGGGCAAGGTAATGAGGAGTTTGAAAATAAGAAGGGGAAGTACTGCACAAATACTGCACTATCAGAGGTATCTTTCTGATGATTTGTTACCCAACATTCCTGACATGGATCAGCAGGAATGCCGAGCCACCATCATCCCGCCATGAAAGTGGCAACTTGGTGGTTTCCCATGGTGGAAAATTGACAGCGTGTGGAACACAGGAAAAAGTAAGTCCTGTCAGTGGGGAAATTGATTGCTGTGGGTGTCACAGGAACAGTATAAAAGATTTCCATGGAGTCCCAAGTAGCAATCCTGCACCTCGTGGCCCCATAAAAAGCAAAAAGAGCCCAAGTGAACATTTTTCTAGGAAGGCACCTGGCAGTCCCTTTATGGCGTTTGGACCTCTCAACCACTGGGAAAATGGGAAATGCCTGCACAGTCCATTTCTCTTCAAAGGTTCACTCAGGGTTCTAGAACAGGTATTGGATCTGGATTTGCATAATTAATCAGCCTGCTTAATTAATTATTTAATTAGAGAACCTAGAAGGCCAGTTAAAGTCCTGCCTGAAAGCTGACTCAGGTGGGCAAATGGATAGTCAAGTTCCAGCCATCCTTTGTTCAGCCATCAGTTTAAAGTCTCTCCGAATGTACAAATTCAAGCAGTAATTTACCAACCAAAACTCTTCAACTTTGCCTCCTTTGAGTGAAAAATGGTCATTCATTTTTTCTGATTTTGAATGAACTAAAACATATATCACTAAATTATGGCCCGAGATTCTTTGCAGCTTTCACTGGATCCCAGAAAACATTCTGTACCCTGGTGTTAAAATCCCTCAGTTTGATGTAGACAATGACAAATGCACCAGAAGAAACATGTTGGCACAAAAGTTCAACTAAACTGCTTAACTTGTGAGAGGTGTCTTGTGTAAGGCCATATTCAATTGGATGACCATACATGAAAGCACTGAAGACCATAATGGTGAGCTCCAGAAAGTAGCTGATAACTGCAGGGAAGTCATTCTGTGCCCTGCAAACTGCATTTTAGTTAGATTTTCTTCAGGTTGAATCAACAAACAAGTCAGAACATTATTTCCTCCGAAGCATTCTTTGCCTTCTGCTCCAGTATTAATTACCTGATGACAAGATTCTGAAATCGCTGTTCTCAGGATGACGGCGAAACAGCTGGAAAGCAGAGATGAGAGAAACTTGAACCAAAACACAATGTGTGGTTTGGATGTGTTTTTTTTAAAGGGCATTATTAATCTGAAGCGAATTGAAATCTGTCAGCTGTTCCCTATAAATCCCAGGTGCTGTATGCTTGAACCAAGTGGGCTCTCCGGTGCAATAAAAGATTGTTGCACTCAGCCAAGTGCTGTTGCTTCCAGAATTGAGTGTGTTCTGCTGTTCATTGAACTGGAACTCAGGCTTTATGAGTCCGTCTACTTTCTTGTCAGTTACAAGTGGCAAATCAATGACTTTTTTAATTGAAAATGAAGCTAGAATGTAACTGACTTTACCTATTCTTGATGCTCTTTTAAATGGATCAAAGCCACAACCTGATGCAGAAAAGAGGTATTTCAAAAACAGCTGAATAACCTAATCAGTTATTATCAAAATGGATACAGTGTTTGAATACTGATGATCTATCTCATTCAATCATTGTAAAGGTGACTTTAAGGATGGCACACGGATAACTTCGGAAATGGATAAAATTTACACCTGTACAGTAAGAGGTAACAGCTGGAATATATTGGGAGCAGCCTTTGGAATGCTGTTCCGTTTTATTGGAATTGAGTAGACAGAAGGCAAAGTTTACTTTGGCTGCTGTGTGTAGCAGTGTCATAAGCACTGAAATAACCAACTCTGGTACGTCAGAGATACAATTGGAAGATTTCCTAACAAAGGGGACCTCAGGAAATCTTAACCCTAATGCATGGGAGTTCCTTTGACATTGTTAATACCAAAGTCATTATTCGCGATCTTTTCACAGATTCTCAAATCTCCTGAAGATGACACGCAATTCCATTGTCCTGGGATCCTCCAGTACGTCACTCAAATGGCATTTATTTTGTGTGAGCCTACAATGCAATCAAATACTTAACTGGTCTTTGAAGTAACATTGAGTACACAGAGTGGGAAATGTTAGGGGATGGTCGTGATGCGGTAACATTTAAAAAAAATTAAAGTACCTAATTATTTTTTTTTCCAATTAAGGGGCAATTTAACGTGGCCCATCCATCTACCTGCACACCTTTGGACTGTGGGGTTGAGACCCACACAGACACGGAGAGAATGTGTAAACTCCACACAGACAGTGACCCAGGGCATGATGCAATGGACTGGTTATCTAATGATCTAGTGTTGGAATTCAAGTCTCACCACAGCAGCTGCAGAACTTAAATTTGATGAATTAAATAAATCTGGAATAAAAATCTATAATCAGTCACGGTGAATTTGAAAGTAGTGATTGTTGTAAAAATCCAGATGCTTCACTAATGTTATTTTTTAACAATTTTGAGTACCCAATTATGTTTTTTCCAATTAAGGGGCAATTTGGCATGGCCAATCCACCTAACCAGCATATCTTTGGGTTGTGGGGGTGAAACCCATGCAGACATGGGGAGAATGTGCAAACTCCACACGGACAGTGACCCAGGGCCGGAATTTGAACCCGGGTCTTCAGCGCCGTAGGTGGCAATGCTAACCACTGTGCCACCGTGCTGCCCATGCTTCACTAATGTTGATTGGGGAAGGAAATCTGTTGCCCTTACCCTCTCTGGGCTTTATGCCTCCACATCCACAGCAATGTAGTCAACACTTAACTACCCTCTGACATGGCCTAATAAGTCATTCAGTTGTATTTATGAAGATGATGACTCACCACTGTCTTCTCAAGGGCAATTAAGGATGGTTGTGGTGGGGCAGCACGGTGGCACAGTGGTTAGCCCTGCTGCCTCACGGCACCAAGGACCCGGATCCCAGTCCCGGGATCTCACCCCCACAACCCAAAGATGTGCAGGGTATGTGGATTGGCCACGCTAAATTGCCCCTTAATTGGGGGGAAAAAAATTAAAAAGAAAGATTAGGGATAGGCAATAAATATTGACCTTATTCGTAAAAAGGTAACACTGAGGATGGGTGCACCAAAGCCAACGCTGAGCCTTTATTTACCCAAAAGTCACCCGCACAATGGAGATTCAGGCACTTTTAGAACCAGGCAGTCAAGCTGATTTTGTTTGAAAGAAAGTCACTTTTCTAATGTTGGAAATTGGCAGTCAATTTGCACATGAGAACCCACAAAAAGTAATGCAATAAAAGAAAAGAACTATTGTGCTGTGCTAGCTTAGATCAGCGAACACACCAGAGACCAGACAGCAAACCTATATAAAGCTGTGCCAGGTGAGCTACTGGAAGAGGTGAATGTCAAAATTTAACAACTGTTATTAATTATTCAGTGGAAGAT
Source organism: Scyliorhinus canicula (assembly GCF_902713615.1). NCBI lineage: Eukaryota > Metazoa > Chordata > Chondrichthyes > Carcharhiniformes > Scyliorhinidae > Scyliorhinus > Scyliorhinus canicula. Next base: position 143,146,955 of record NC_052151.1, on the reverse strand, counting down.
TGCACTTCCCAATGCAATAAAATATTGAAATAATTTGTTGACCAAACTGAACATCCCGAGTGGGATTCTCTCATCCCTGGGCTGGGCCAGAGAATCGCCGGGATGGGCGCGAATCGCGCGACGCCGCCCCGACGGCGGTCTGCCGAGCCTCCGGAGAGCTGAGAATCGGCAACATTGGCGCCAGAGCGGACGGCGCGGTGCCAGTCGGGGGCTGCTCTACGCAGCTCCTCCCCCCCGGCGAATCTCCGCCCGGGTTGGGCCGAGCTCCCACACAAAAAAACCCAAGTCCCGCCGGCGCCGTTCACACCTTCTCTTACCCGACGGGACCTCGGCGTACCTGCATTTGGGGACGGCCTGTTGGGGAGGGATCTGACCCTGGGGGGGCCTCCGCTGTGGCCTGGCCCACGATTGGGGCAAACCGATCAACTAGCCGGCCTCTCGGGCTGGAAGCCTCTTTTATTCCATGCCAGCCCCTGTAGCCCTACGCCATGTTGTGTCGGGGCCAGCGCGGAGAAAGGAGCCACTGTGCATGCGTGCATTGGTGCCAGTCCCACTGTGCATGCGTGCATTGGCGCCAGTCCCACTGCGCATGCGCAGATCCGTGATGCCCATCTGACGCTGGAGATTGGCAGCTGGAGCAGCGTAGGTCCCTGTAGACATCAGAATCGCTGCTCCTGAGGCCATGTTGACACCGTCGAGAAATGTGACGGCGTTTACGATGGCGTCAACACTTAGCCCCAGGATCAGAGAATCCCTCCCCCCATTCTCGTGACTATTGGTCCACAACTTAAGCAGTGAATTCTAGTTGTCATGGGGATATGATCACATCAGGACACACGTTCATTATAACAGTTAACCTCCAAATTCTGCATGTCCAGGCCACAAAAAGTATGAAATGACTGCATCAGTCTCAGGCAAAAGATGGAGGGAGTCATAGATAATGTCACCGTGCAATCAAGTGGTACCTACTCACCAGTAACCTCACTCATCCCCTGACTCCCCAACGCCTGTCCACCATACACAAGGCACAGGTCAGGAATGTGAAGAAATCCTCTCTGCTTGCCTGGATGATTGCGGCTCCAACAAATACTCAAGAAACCCGACACCAGGTCAAAGAAGCCTGCTTGATCAATGCTTCACCTACCACCTTAAACATTAACTCACTCTACCAGCAGGACACAGTATCAACAGTGTGTAGCATGTACAAGATGTGCTGCATTAACTCACAAAGCTCCTTCAATAGTACCTTCCAAACAACACGGTAGCATTGTGGATAGCACAATTGCTTCACAGCTCCAGGGTCCCAGGTTCGATTCCGGCTTGGGTCACTGTCTGTGCGGAGTCTGCACATCCTCCCCGTGTGTGTATGGGTTTCCTCCGGGTGCTCCGGTTTCCTCCCACAGTCCAAAGATGTGCAGGTTAGGTGGATTGGCCATGATAAATTGCCCTTAGTGTCCAAAATTGCCCTTAGTGTTGGGTGAGGTTACTGAGTTATGGGGATAGGGTGAAGGTGTTAACTTTGGGTAGGGTGCTCTTTCCAAGAGCCGGTGCAGACTCGATGGGCCGAATGGCCTCCTTCTGCACTGTAAATTCTATGAAATATTCTATGAAACAACCTTTAACCTCTCTTCAGCAGTCCCCCAGCGTCGACGATGACTTACTTCCACTCTGGGAAGGTGGGTTCTGTGATGGTTGAATAGTCGAATCCTGGATCCGCAGACTCTGCCACAGGTTTGGCAGGTGATGCTTGGTGATGTGGGTGGGTGGACATTCTGGATTCTACGCTCTCCTTCCGCTGTTAACGTTTGGCTTCCGCGTGCTGCACTCTACGACGCACAAGGTGATCGGTGGCTCCACGGATGCTCTTTCTCGAAGACAAGTGATTCCCACATGTCGGTGAAGATGTTGCATTTATTTAGGGAGGCTTTCAAAGTAGCACTTCGTCTGCCCTCCTAGTGGTCGCTTGCCATTGCAGAGCTCGGAGTAGATCACTTGTTTTGGGAGTCTTGCGTCAGGCATGTGTACAATGAGGCCCACCCATCACATCTGCTCGAGCATGACCGGTGCCTTGGTACTGGGGATAGTGGCCTGGGAGAGTATACTCACCTATCGTGCCAGTGGATTTGTATGATTTTGCGGAGACAGCGTTGGTGATAGCTCTCCAAGGATTTGAGGTATCTGCTGTACATTGTCCATGTTTCTGATGCATGTAGCAGGGCAGGGACCAAGGTTGCTCTCTAGACCATGAGCTTGGTGCTGGGTTAGAGGTCTCGGCCTTCGAATATTCTGTTCCTCAGGCGTCCGAAGACTGCACTGGCATATTGGAGTCGATGCGGGATTTTGTTGTTGGTGTCTGCTCGCACCGAGAGGTAGCTCCCGAGGTATGGGAAATGATTCATATTGTCCAAGGGCTGACCGTGGATCTTGATGGTTGGGGGGCAGTTTTGTGTTGCAGGATGTTTGGTCTGAGGCCCGTTCTCTCATATACCTCGGTGAATGGTGAATGCATCGATGATGGTTTGTAGCTCGGCCTCCAAATGTGCACAGGCGTTGTCTGTGTACTGCAGCTCAATGACAGAGGTTGGGGTGGTCTTGGTTCTGGCCTGGAGGTGTTGGAAGTTGAACAATTTCCCGCTTGTCCGGTAGGTTAGCTTCACTCCAGCGGGGAGTTTCAGGTTGCTGCAAGGAAGATGGAGAAGAACATTGGTGTGATGATCCTGTTTGACCCCAGTTTGCACATGCCTTGGGTCTGTGGTGGTTCTGTTGGTGAGGATCACAGTTTGCATGTCATCGTGGAGCAGGCTAAGAATGGTGATGAATTTCTGTGGGCAGCTGAATTTGAGGAGGATGATCCACAATCCCTCACAGTAGACAGAGTCGAAGGCCTTTGCGAGATTGAAGAAGGCCATGTACAGAGGTTGATGCTGCTCCCTGCACTTTTCCTGGATTTGTCGCATGCTGAAGATCATGTCCATTCTGCCTCTTGATGGGCAGAAGACGCACTGAGATTCAGAGAGGAGCTCTTCCGCCTCTGGAAGGAGGTGGTTGAGGAGAATTCCTATGATGACCCTTCCCGTGGCGGAGAGTAGGGAAATTTCTCTGTAATTTACGTGGTCAGACCTGTCTCCTTTATTGAATATGGTCACAATTAAGGCATCTCTTTTTTTTAAATAAATTTAGAGTACCCAATTATTTTTTTACAATTAAGGGGCAATTTAGCGTGGCCAATCCACCTACCCTGCTCTTTTTTGAGTTGTGAGGGCGAAACCCACACAAACACGGGGAGAATGCGCAAACTCCACACGGACAGTGACCCAGAGCCGGGATCGAACCTGCGCCACCGTGATGCCCTAATCAAGGCATCTCTGAGGTCACCCGACATGCTCTCTTCCATCCAGACAAGGATGGTCAGGTTGTGGATTCGTGTCAAGAGTGTCTCTCTGCCGCATTTTAGTACTTCTGTGGGGATTCCATCTGAGTCAGAGGTCTTGTTGTTCTTCAGCTGACAGATGGCTTTTTCGACTTCATGTTGAGTTAGGGTTGTGCTGAGATGGTGCAGGGTAGTGTGTTGCGGGACGGTGTCGAGAACTCTACTAGAATGAGGAACAAAGCTCCTTAAATAGCATCTTCCAAACCACACGGGAGGACAAAGGCAGCAGATGTATGGGAAGATTCCCCCCCACCATGTTCCCCAACATTCTCACTTGAAACAATATTATCATTATTTCACAGTCATTGGGTTAAAATCCTGGAACTCGCTCCCTAACTGCATTGTGGTGTACTTATATCACAGGTACTTCAGAGGTTCAAGAAAGAGGTTCACCACCACCTTCTCAAGGGTAATTAGGGGTAAGTAATTAATACTGGACTTGCTGGTTATGCCCGCATCCCCTGAACAAATCTCAATACAGCATTGGCCCAAATAGGGACAAAAGAGTTGAATTCAAAAGGTGGGGTGAGAATGATTGTTCTTCATATCAAAGCAGCATTTGACTGAGTCTGTAGCCCTAGTGAAACTGAAGTGTATGGGAGTCATATCTAGCACAGGGGAAGATGGTTGTGGTTGTTGGAGTGTAATCACCACAGCTCCAAATGACTGCTGCAGGGGTTCCTCAGCAACGTGTCCTAGGCCCAACCATCTTTAGCTGTTTCATTATTGGCCTTCCTTCTATCATAAAGTCACGAGTAGGAACACTGTTCAGTAACATTCTCTTCAGCAACTCTTCAGATAATGAAACGGTTGGTGCTCCGCAGGTGAAGAAGGCGATGTTGGAGAGGAACCGCAGCGAGGGAGGGTTGGCTTTGCCGAGTCTGGTCAATTATTACTGGGCGGCCAACATCGCGATGATAAGGAAGTGGATGGTGGGTACGGGGTTTATTTGGGAGCGGGTGGAGGCGGCTTCGTGCAGGGGCTCCAGTTTGGAAGCCCTGGTCACGGCTCCTCTACCGCTGCCGCCGGCCAAGTACACCACCAGCCCGGTAGTGGTGGCGACCCTGCGGATATGGGGCCAGTGGAGGAGGCATGTGGGGGAGATGGGGGCGTCTGTCTGGGCGCCAATCTGCGACAACCATCGGTTTGCCCCCGGCAGTATGGATGGGGGGTTCCGAGTATGGCGGCGAGCAGGGGCGGGAAGGGTGGGGGATATGTTCCTGGAAGGGAGCTTCGCGAGTTTGAGGAGCTTGGAGGAGAAATTTGGGTTGGTAAGGGGAAATGATTTTAAATACCTACAGTTGTGGGACTTTGTTCGTAGACAGGTCCCATCTTTCCCGCGCCTCCCGCCAATGGGGATCCTCGACAGAATAGTCTCTAGGAGGGAAGAAGGGGAGGGCAGAGTCTCGGGTATATATAAGGTGCTCATGAGGGAGAAAGGGTCCCAGACAGAGGAACTGAAACTTAAATGGGAGGAGGAGCTAGGCGGGGAAATGGAGGATGGGCTGTGGGCAGAGGCCCTGAGTAGGGTAAATTCGACCGCGACATGTGCTAGGCTCGGGCTGATCCAATTTAAGGTCGTTCACCGGGCCCATATGACGGTGGCTCGGATGAGAAAATTTTTCGGGATAGAGGACAAATGCGCTAGGTGCGCGGGAGGACCAGCGAACCATGTTCACATGTTTTGGGCATGCCCTGAGCTGAGGGGGTACTGGGAGGGATTTGCGGGGGTCATGTCCCAGGTGCTAAAAACAAGGGTGGTGATGAGTCCAGGGGTGGCAATTTTTGGGGTTTCGGAAGACCCGGGCGTACAGGGGGAGAAAGAGGCCGATGTGTTGGCCTTTGCTTCCCTGATAGCCCGGCGACAAATATTATTGGCGTGGAGGGACTCAAAGCCCCCGAAGACTGAGTGGTGGCTTGCGGACATGTCGAGTTTCCTGGGGATGGAAAAAATTAAGTTCGCCTTGAGGGGATCTGTGCAGGGGTTCACCCGGAGGTGGCAACCATTTATTGACTTCTTTGCGGGAGAGTGAGCGTCAGCAGGGGGGTGGGGGGAGGGGGGGGGGGGTAGAGTAGAGTAGGAGGGAAAATATGGCGGGTAGTACCGGTGGGAGGGGAGCGGGCTTGTGCAATATGTTACGATGGAAGTATTGAAAGTACGTGGATGTTTGCACATTTTTGCCTTTTTTGCTTCCTTTCTGATGATGTCTGTAACTGTTCATAAAGCCAAGAACTACCTCAATAAAATTGTTTATTAATTTTTAAAAAATGAAACGGTTGGTGTCAGCATGCAGCAAGGTAGTTTAAGAAGACACTCACCATCTCTTTCTCGTGGGAAATTAGTCTGGGAAATAAATGTTGAACCTTCCGGCTAAAATGCTGCATGGTGCTATTTTGAAGAAGAGCATGAGAGTTATCTCTGGTCTCCTGACCAATATTTATCCCTGAATTAACATCGCAAAATCAGAATCTCTGGCCATTATCCTATTGATGCTTGTGGGAACTGCTTGTGTGAAAATTAGCTGCCATCCCAGTGTCTACAATTCAGAAGTACTTCATTGGCTGTGAGTTTTGGAATGTCCTGTTGGCATGAAAGACACTATACAAAAATGTGAGTCTTTCTTTTATGCTCCACAAGAACCTCCTCCCACTCTGTTTAATTAATCTTACCCCATCAGCATATTAATCTATCTGATTTTCATAGAATTATAGAATGGTTACAGGGTAGAAAGAGGCCATTTGGCCTGACTTGTCTATGCTTGCTCTCTGAAAGAGCAACTTAGTTAATCCCATTCCTCCATCTCCTTATCCACTCTACCCAGCCCTCTCAGGATTTTGAACACCTCTAGCAAGTTTCCACTCAACCTTCTCCAATGAGAACATCCCTAGATTCTCCAATCTACTCACTTAACTTACATCCTTGGGACCTTCCTCATGCATGCACACTAATGCCTTCATATCTGAATGCGTGGGGCCAGGATAGGATGCAGTACTCTAGTTGAGGCCACATCAGTGTTTTATAAATATTGACCATAACCTCTATACCTCTATATCTCAAGCCCGGGATCCTAAACCTTCCCTGCTAATTTCAATGATCTGTGCATATAAATTCTCAAGTCTCTCTTTCCCGTACCCACTTTAGAATTGTATCCTTCATTTTATGTCCTCATTCTTCCAACCAAAATGCATTACTTCATACTTCTCCACATTAAACACACTTTCCTGCATTAAATTTAATCTGTTACATCCGTATGCCATTTGTTCATCCATTTCACCAGCACGTCTGTGGCTTCTTCAAATCTCTGTACTCTTCACAGTAACAATATTTCCACATTTTGTGTCATCTTCAAATATTGAAATTTCCCCATGTACTTATCCAGCTTCCCTTAATTGCACCAGTACTATTCGCCTCCACTACTCCAACTGCTGGTGCAATAAAGGGTAAGTTTCTCATTCTCACTTCTCTGTTGAGTAGCTACTTACACGTGATCTATAAGGTAATTTCATAGAGTTGCTGGCAGCTCTGCCAGTTAAAGCAGTGGATAGTAAAATTCTACATAGAAACATACAGACCAGGCCAGTTCCAGATTCCATTCTTGGTTTATGTTAAGTGGACTGATCTGAGCTACAGTAGTATTGAGTGGGATGGCCTCAACATCCTGTGATAGGAAGAAGGAAATTGAATAGAATTCCCTTTACCAATTGCTATGCATCAAACCTTATTGTAAATATGGGAGGTCTAGAAGTTTGTCTCGTTCGGTATCAGATTTGCTGCCTATTATGTGGAGTGCCTGATACTTAGTTCCAGTGCAGTCAGTGGAATTAAATATCAGGCACTGCATTAATCCGATACCACTCATGTTGTGATACTAGCCAAGATGAATTTCGAGCCCAATACCAGATGCCAGATAGGTACATGATCAGAGTTGGTTACGAGACTAGCTGCAGTTGAACAGCATCCGATACTAAATGTCATAAGTTTATGAGTGAAGCATGGACAATCAAGTGAAATACCAGAGGACTTGCAAGGAGTCTTGTCTGAGTAAAGCATTGAAATCACCAGGAGAGGGAAGGCAGAGAAAAAAAAAGTAAGGCTTAGATCCCATGATGTTTGTAAAATGTTGTTCTAAAGGGCTCAGTAGCTCTTATAGCGCAATAAAATTGCCATAATGAGCTTATTAGCGGTGTTGCAGGTGGGGTGAGTTAGTTCCTCATTAAATGTGGGTGATAACAAACATTTTGGGTGATTACCCTTTTTTTGAAGTTGGTCAAAAAATGTCTTGGAAAGGATGATAAAATGTCTTTATTCTAGGTAGATGATCCAGTTTCTACGCAGCACTTTGATCACTGCAGTGCCTGTATTGTTTATTGTGTTACTTAAATTCCTAGGCAAGCGTAGAACCTCTTTACATTAAACAGGCTGTTACAGCTTCAGTTTGCTTTTAAGTTATATGCCACTGATACTAGTGGAATGTAAACAGGCCGCCGTCAATACCACCCAGTTAATTTAGTTTAGGAGCAGGCTTAAGAAGCTCCACTAACTTTTTATGACACTGTTTTCTGTTGCATTACCAGGCTACGCTTTCTTTTGCCATTGTTTTAGTTCCCACTGCTACTAAAAGCATTAATATTAACCGTCAAAGAACGTCTGCCATTTCCTTAAGCCATTTTAGTGAATAGCATTTGAGTGTAAACCAACCAATCACATTATTCGGGGTTTTATATCAAACCTTGGCATGTTCACATAGAGATTCAGGCATCATGCAGACACAGACCACACACAGATGCCACACATATTCTTGTCACTTATTCATATAGAAAATAATGGTAGATTCTAATAGCAAATTTAACCCCAACCATAAAGGGATCCGTCAGTCTAAAGTAAACTCCAACTGTATTGTTAACCCTATTCCTTTAACCCTATTCCAACCTTCTTTAAGCCTTTGTTCTGGAGTTGACAGAATAGGGTCTGATAGACAGTTGGTAACTAGACAATACACAATGGGGAACAGTAGGATGCACAGTTTGATTTGCTTGCAAATAAGACCATATAGCTCAAGTCTTACTCATCAACAGGATGAACTCAGTGTCCTACTGTTTTACAGTTTGTATTCAGTTTATGACATCAGTTGAGATTTCAAGTAGCTTTAAATACAAAAGAAATGAGGATTTGCCACGATAACATGGTAATAATAAAATGATTCTTTGATTCCAGGGGGGTGCAATTAAAAGCTTAAAAGATACAATATGAAAGAACATTTGGAAATGGAGAAACAAGGGAACCTGCAATGGACTGAACGGGTGTGCAAGTTAACACGCACCATATACAAGAAAGGGATTAATATAAATACCTAAAGCAAGTAGTGAGGTAAAAGTAAGAGAAATAAGCGGAGGAAAAATGTTATTGAAGGAGAGGAAGAGAGAAAATGAAAAACCTGGGGAATTATGTATATGTGTTAACAGGTCAATGCAGAATGAAAGGAGAAAAAGGGAAAGCAAATTATAAGGGACATTGGAGGAGACCTTTAAAAAATAGGTTAATGTAAAGTATTAAAAAACAAATATTACGATTAAAAATATGAAGTGATACATTGGTAGAGTGGAGAGATGTCTCAATATTTATTTTACAACAGTTTCTATGGTAAAGTTATTCCCAGGCATGGGGCCAGAACAATAGAGAATGCATCTGAATTCAGGCAGAAAATAAGATACGCTTTCAAAATATTAGTCAATCAGTTGAAGGACTCAAACCTTCACATTCTTTGTGAAGATTATCAAAACGTTAGTTAGAAGAATGAGTGCCGCGATAGAAATGACTCACAGCTCATTCAACGTGCTCAGAGGGTGGAACCCCATTGGTGAACTTGGTGGCAGGTGGCATTTAATTGGGTGGGAGTGTGTCCCGTGCGTTTGGGACCTGAGTCCTTTCAGCTCCACCTCAATTAAGTCCATGGCGAGAAGACCATTGCACAACCTTCCCGCTTAACAACCAAGTGAGGGCCTTACGTGGCCAATTAACAACCACTTAAGGACCTCATTCCACTGCCACTTGTATTAACACAGCCGCGGGAGAGAGGAAACCATGTGGCGAGCATGACCAGCAAAACTGAGCATGTTTGCTTGCAGACCTCCAGGGGAGCCCCTCGTTCAAAGGCACTCAATGCCTGATCGAGGTACCCAGCATTGGGAAGTCAGGGGCCTTGCAGCTGCTGCTGATCCTTTTCCTCTCCTCTCCTGGAACCCCACCCCAGGACCCCTTTCCTGCCATCATTCACTTGGTCCTGGGTCCATTCTCAACCTGAAGCCTCAGGTGGGTGTAGTACTGGCAGCAGCCACCATCTTCTCAGGTGATGCTGCTGAGTACAGAAGAGCTGCCAACCTCTGATTGGCCGGAAACTCTTGGCAGGCAGGACTTCTGCCTCCAGGGTCGTTGAACCTGGGGAAAGACCTGTCACTGGTTAAGTGCCTAAGTGACACAAAATACAGCCGATCGTCTCAAAAATAAACGATATTGATTTCTTGGCAGCTCTCCAGCTGGCAACCAAGACCCCCATTACCGACACGATTCCACCCATAGAGCAGAATTTTCTGTCATTTTTTCAAAGTATCGGTCCAGGCTGGCACGGGCCCACTCAGTCCCCCTGCCACAAACCCCCCCCCCCCATCCATGGAAGGTTCACCCCCTCCCCTCTACCCAACATCAATGCTCTACCCTCTCATGCCTGCAAGTATTCTCTCGATATGAGGATGCCAAGGGCTAAAGACATGTAGAGAGTTTGTGCACCTCATTACTGTAGTAGGTGGAAAGAAACACTGGGAGTCCTGCATCAGAGGAGGCATTAGCAGCTGAGAGGTGCCATTCAGCCTCCCTAGGCTCCCGAAGATAAACCTGTTCATTGTCTGGTCGTATTCAGCTGTCTGTCAGGCAGGAGTCAGACGTAACTCTAAGGAGAGCAGCATCGCCCTGTCCTCATCAAGTCATCAACATTCTCCTGCAGCATCTGACCAATCGCCTTAGCCCCTTTCCCATGAATGTAGTCACCATCATGATGACCTCCCGTAGGCACCATAATAGTGAGCGGATGTCAGACCTCATGGTGGGAGAGGTCATCACACCCTAGTCCTGGTCGTCACCAAACTATGAAGGTGTCCCTCGCCCTGCGCCCCTGCATGCCCTGAAAATTGCCCAAGGTCCTTCCTTCTCTCCTTCTGCAGGTTTCCCCTTGCTGCCCTCCTCAACATTCTCCTCATCTGAGGAGATGCAGCAGTCCTCCCTCTCCTCCTGGTCCAGCTGCAACGTCCTGCTGCAGTGCCAAGTTGTGGAGAGTGTGGAAGACCAATTTGATGCGGGCACCTTCTGGAGGCTGCATTGGAGGGCTCCTCCCAATTGATCCAGGCACTGGAACCGCATCTTGAGCACGCCAGCTGCCTGCCCTACCAGTGCACACGTTGGCACATGAGCCTTGACTATTACGGATGTTCCCCAGGAAACTAGTACACACCTGCATGATACAGGTTGTGTGGTCATAGATGATCTGGATATTGAGGCAATGGTATCCCTTGTGGTTCACAAATGGTGTCCATGCTGCCATGGAGAGTGCAGAGCCTCATGGGTGCTGTCGATGACACCCTGCACCTAGCGCATTTCTGCTGTTCAGGTGAAGTACATGACCCTGATGCCCTTGCTCTCCTGGTTCTGGCCCAAGTTGATGAACATGTGGGCCCTCACAAAAAAAAGCATTTGTGACTTTCCTGTATGCATTTGTGTGCAGCTTACTGGGAGATGCTGCATACGTCACCCGTGCTGCCCTGAAATGGGTCTCTGGGATAGAAGTTCAGGGTGGCAGTGATTTTAAGGCCACAGGCAATGGGTGACCTCCCATCACCTGGCACGGTGGCCCACCATCCCCTGGGACAGATGCGGTCTTCTTCGGCACTGGACCTCTGACAGCTTGAGGTAGTAAGTTCTATGCCAGAACACCCGAGACCAGTAGTGTCTCCTCCGTGGCTCTGCCATCTGTGGCTCTGCCCCCAGAAATACAGTAGGCCCTGGCTCCCCCTCCTCTGCAGGGTGCTGGTCATGGCCGGCTGCAGTGGAATGTTGATGTTGCTGCTGCTGCTCAATAGCAATCATTAGAATTGCCAGCTCGTCTAGCTCCATGATTCTCCTGAATCATAAAACGGAAAGTAAGGGACCATCAAAGGTAACGATGAGGAGTCCTGAAAACGCCCTGACTCACAGCCCTCCCACGCACATCACCCTATGTGAGCCCCTTTACAATGAGCCTCACTCCTTCCCCTGTCACACAATAGCTAATTTCCTGCAGTTACCCCTCTAAACTCCACCTGAATGAAGCACCATTACCTTTGTGAACCTCAGAGGACCACATATCTCTCCCAGGGGTGAGGGCAGTTGAGTGCATTCAATGGGAACGTGTTCTGACCTCACCAGGGAACACGATTCTGCCACCCGTCAACTCCTGAACAGGGTGACTGATGAGCACCTTCACCATAATGCCTAATAGTGGCGGCCACATCTGAGTGACCACGACGTGAGTATTAGCCTTAGAGTTCAATGCTTGGGCGCTAGGCTTCCAACTGTTTTGAGCTTTATATCAAGGCTTCCAACTATATTCCATATATAACTAAGTAAACAAAATCAACTTAACTGAGGGACAAGCTAAAGAGACAGGCTTTTGAAGGGAAACTGTCTTGAACAAAAAGAGAATACAAATGAAACCAAAATGAGATTCAAGTCACCCCAGCCAAGCGCAATGGACACAGAAGGTCTCGAGGGTGCCAGTGGACACTGCATGCTCCCTCTACAGGGACACCTGGCTGCAGTAGAGGGGCCAACAGTCAGGTCAGACGATCCCCTCGATCGCCCACTGCATGTTGATGGCAGGTTTTGCCAAATCCAGGAGCAGATCCATGAGGAGGTTCTGTTCCTTCCCCGTCCCTCTGCACCAGGTGCCAATGGACCAGGAGCATGGGGCTAAAGTGCAAACAAAACTGGAACAAAAGGTTTTTTAAGCAACTGAAAGGGGGTGTAGTCTAAAACAATTTACATATGCATGGTCAACGGACTCCGTAAGGCTAGGCCGACTTCCATAACAAGTGGCCTTGAACTTCCAGACATCCCACGCCTTCTGGCTTCAGAGTGCAGCTTGTATGTGGGGGTTCATTCTAACTGCACTTGTCCCACCCCTGTTTGAGGGTCTCCAGCCCTCATGAGGCTGGGAACCACCCTTGTCAGAGTCCTCCACTCTGCCCATGTAGCCTGTCAACTCATGGGACCCCACCTCGGAACTTCAAAGTTGCCCCCTGTACTGTCTTTGTAGATTCGCCTGTTCTCATCCACTTTCTGGCTGCCACTCTAGAAAGCAATCCCTCGTGTTTCCCAATATTTTGTTTCTACGTCGCCATTCTCGCTGCTGACTAATGTGGGCCAATGTGCCAGATGAAGGAAAGTATGTCACAGTACAGTCGTTAGCACTGCAGCCTCACAGCACCAGGGACTCGGGTTCAATTCCAGCCTCAGGTGAACAAAGAACAAATAACAATACAGCACAGGAACAGGGTCTTCAGCCCTCCAAGCCTGTACCAGTCATGATATCAACCTTTGCCAAAACCCTCAGCACTTCCTTGTGCTGTATCCCTCTATACCCATCCTATCCATGTGTTTGTCAAGATGCCTTAAAAACAATGAACAATATAGCATAGGAAATAGTGTGAGTTTGCACTATCTCCCCATGTTTGCGTGGATGTCCTCTGGGTGTTCCGTTTTCTCCTACAGTCCAAAGATGTGCAGATTAGATGGATTGGCGATGCAAAATTGCTCTTTAGTATCCAAAAGGTTAGGTGGGTTACTGGGCTACGGGGATAGGGTGGGCGTCTGACTCTAGATAGGGTGCTCTTTCAGAGGGTAGGTGCAGACTTGATGGACTGAATGGCCTTCTTCTACACTATAGGGATTCTATGATGCAATTTTGACCTTGGGTGATTGTGTAGAGTTTGCACATTCTCGCCGTGTCTGGTGGGTTCCCTCCCACAGTCCAAAGATGTGCAGGTTAGATGGATTGACCAGATAAATTGCCCCTTAGTATCCAAATGGTTTGGTGGGGTTATGGGGGTAGCGCAGCAGCGTGCACCTAGGTAGGGTGATCTTTTGGAGGGTTGGTGCAGACGCAATGGACCAAATGGCCTCCTTCTGCACTGTAATATCCTCATTGTCTCTATGTTGTCAGATCTCCAGTCCTTCATGAGGTGTAATTTCCTGTAATTAAACACTGGGAAGACTCCACCCATTATTTTTGGCACATGTGGCAATCTCTGTCTCTCACCCGTTTTCTAATCCTGAGTTCTTGCAGACATGAAGTCTTATTTGACCACAAACTAAGCTTCCAACTTTCTCATCTCTCCATCGCAAAGACCACCTAATTTTTTTTTTAAATTTAGAGCACCCAATTCATTTTTTCCAATTAAGGGGCAATTTAGCGTGGCCAATTCACCTACCCTACACATCTTTGGGTTGCGGAGGCGAAACACATGCAAACACAGGGAGAATGTGCAAACTCCACACGGACAGTGACCCAGAGCCGGGATCGAACCTGGGACCTCGGCGCCATGAGGTAGCCGTGCTACCCACTGTACCACCGTGCTGTCCAAAGACCACGTAATTCTACCTCCATAAGATCATTTTATGTCCACACTTGACTCAGGTGCTAATGAAACCCTGATCCATTCTTTTGTTTCTGACAGATTTGGCTATTCCAATCTTGCCCCACCTCCATCAACCTAAGGCCATCAAAACCCAACCTCTGTATCCTAACCAGCACCGTTCTGTTCACCCATCATCTATATGCTCCCTGACGTATATTGGTTCTCAGTCCACCAAAACACAGGGCGGGATTCTCCAATAAAGGGGCTATGTCCCCACGCCAGCGTGAGAATCGGCGCCAACCAGTCCGGGGTCAACGGCCCCCAAAAGTGAGGAATTCTCCACTTTCTAGGGGGCTAGGTTGACGCCGGAGTGGTTCCCGCAGCTCCAGCTGGATCTGAAGGGCCTGCGAGAGTTTGCATATGCGTGGAACGGGCGGCGTATTCCCCTCAAGCACAGAACGGCCGGCATACTTCCGTGCATGTGTGGGGGTTCCCTTCTCAGCGCCGTTCCCCGGGCAATTTAACGGAGCCCTACAGGGGCCCGGCGCAGTGGAAAGAAGGCCCCCACGGAACTTACCCGCCCGACGATCGGTAGGTGCCGATCGCGGGCCAGGCCACCGTGCCACCCCCCCCCCCCCCCGGGGTCGGATCTCCCCCACCCTCCTCCCCTCCACCAGGATGGCCCCCACACACTTACCTGCCATGTCCCGCCGTGTGTGAGGTGAATAATTCACGCCGGTGGGACTGGGCAAAACATGTCGGCCACTTTAATTTTCCATCCTCATGTCCAAATCCCTCCATGACCTTGTACGTCCCGAACTGGATAACCTCCTGCAGACCTACAACCCTCTGAGAGTTCTGTTTTCCTCCAATTCTGGCATCTAATGCATCTGGCATTCCCAATTGGCAGCTGTGCCTTCAGCTGTACAGGCCCAAAACACAATTTCCTATCTAAATGCCTCCACCACTTTACATCTGTCCCCTCCTTTAAGATCTATACAGTTATAGACTTAGTTTTGCACCCTATGTTAAACCTTTGGCCCATCTTGTCTGTGCAAGCTATCAAACACCTATCTATTCTTACCCCATTTTCCAATACTTAGTCTGTAGCATTCTATGCTGTGGTGTTTCGGTCCTTATCTAAATGCTTCTTAAATGTTGTGAGGGCTCCTACCTCTACCACCCTTTCAGGCAGTGAGTTCCAGATTCCCACCACCCTCTGGATGAAAAGAGTTTTCCTCAAATCCCCTCTAAATCTTCTGCCCGTTAACTTAAATCTATGCACCTTGGTTATTGACCCTTCTACTCAGGGGAAGGTTGCTTCCTATCTACCCTATTTATATCCCTCATTATTTTGTACATCTCAATAAGGTCCCCCCTCAACCTTCTCTGTTCTAAGGAAAACAAACCAAGCCTATCCCGACCCTCTTCATTGCTGAAATCCTCCAACCCAGGCAACATCCTGGTGAATCTCCTTTACACACTTTCAAGTGCAATCACATCCTTCCTATAGTGTGGTGACTAGAACTGCACACAGTACTCTAGCTGTGGTCTAACAAGCATTGTATACAGTTTATTCTTAACCTCCCTGCTCTTATTTCCTGTGCCATATACCTATGTCCCATAGGTATATTTTCTATATCCCATATACCTTTTTAATCACCTTATCCAGCAGTCCTGCTGCCTTCAGGAACCTATGGATATGCACCCCATGGCCTGCTGGTCCTCTGTACTTCCTAGCTTCCTACTATACATTGTATATTCCCTTGCCTTGTTAGGTGTCCCAAGATGCATCACCTCACACTGTTCAAGGTTAAATTCCATTTGCCACTGATGTGCCCATCTGACCAGCCCATCTATATCACCTTGGAGTCTAAGGCTTTCCTCCTCGCTGTTTACCACACCACCAATGTTTGTGCCATCTGCAAACTTACTGATCATACCACCCACATTCCCATCCATGTAGACTACAAAACAGCAAGGGAGCCAGCACACCAATCCCCACTGGACATAGCCTTCCAGTCACAAAAACAACTTTGGACCAACACCCTCTGCCTCTTGTCACAAAGCCAATTTGCCAAATTTCCCTGGAACATACAGTGCAGAAGGAGGCCATGTGGCCCATCGAGTCTGCACCTACCCACTTAAGCCCTCACTTCCACCATATCCCCGTAACCCAATAACCCCATCTAACCTTTTTTAGTCACTAAGGGCAATTTATCACGGCCAATCCACCTAACCTGCATGATTTTGGACTGTGGGAGGAAACTGGAGCACCCGGAGGAAACCCACGCAGACACGGGGAGAACGTGCAGACTCCACATAGACAGTGACCCAGCAGGGAATTGAACCTGGGACCCTGGCGCTGTGAAGCCACAGTGCTATCCACTTGTGCTACCATGTTGCCCGTAAATTTAGAGTACCCAATTATTCTTTGTTTTTTTTCCAATTAAGGGGCAATTTAGCGTGGCCATCCACCTAGGCTGCACATCTTTGGGTTGTGGGAGGAAACCCACGCAGACATGGGGAGAACATGCAAACTCCACACGGACAGTGACCCAGGGCCGGGATTCAAACCCGGGTCCTCAGCACTGCAGTCCCAGTGCTAACCACTGCGCCACATGCCACATTACCTTCTTGATCAGTCTCCAACCCACCCTACCATCTCATTCTTTAGCTCTGTGTCAATTTTTGTTGAGCTACACATAATGAAGCACCTTGGGACATCTTGCTATGTTAAAGGCAATGTACAAATTTAACTTTGTTGCTTCCAGTAGACATGGCAGCTTGCAGATGAAGCCCAAGATGGTGATTTCTGACCGTGGAAATGTTTCCTACTTCCCCTGTCTCTGCCTGACAGAAATCCAGTTGGGGTTAAAATTGATTTTGAGACAAAGTCACAACAATATGTCACAAATCAGTATGAAAATTTAATATGAACAATTAACAGCCAAATTCAGTAAAGAAATGGAGAGAGCTAAAACAACACTTTTTAAAAAGGTAAGCCATAAAATAGGAGTTGAAATTCTAGCTCCAATATTGTTGAGGTTTCTTGCCAATGCTACTATACTATAGATGCTGTGTCAGTTATACTGATTAACAACTTTGCTGTGAAATAATTTTATAAAATCAGTTGGAGGCAAAATAATCTTTCACAGCGTGGGAATGCACAGCAGTAATAACATCATAAACACATCACATTAAAAAAGCCGTATGTTTGTGGACAAACTCAAACATTTCAGAGAATCACTTGTGACGGAAGTAAGATTTTACACTTGCATCTGCAATAAGTTGACTCTGAGATTTTCGCTCACAGCTTTGATTCAAAACTCAAAACTTTAAAGGTCTCGGAATATTTTGTGGGCTGCAAACATGGCAACTCCTGCACTGCGACGATGGCAACAAAGCTTGATTTAAGCTCATTGTCATCTCCATGGTGGTACGGTAAGTGAATGTGAGGCTTTGATGCTGATTGGCATTTGAATTCAGATGCATTGAGGACTCATGAATTTCACTTAACACTTCTCCCCATTTATTGGCTATTCCTTAATCAGAGTGATGGATTGCCAGGGTGCTTGATGAAGTGGAACAGTTTCTTTTTCTCTTCTGCTCTTGCTCTCCCCTTCTATCCCTCCTCCTCCCATTAGAGCTGCTCTGACCCAGGGCATCTCCTCCCCACTCGGAGATGTGTTTTGTTTTGTGCCTGCGTGCTGTACCTTTTATTTTGGTCACATGATGACAGTCGCATGCTAGGCCTCCGAGGAGCCTGGGAAACAAGGCGAGCAGACAACTGCAGCACAGCAAGGGTGTGCCAACCTATTGATGTTTTTCTTCACTTCAGCTCAGGACGGTTCTGCCAAATATCACAAGCTTCAGCAATTCAAGTTGACAATCTGGAGTGATTAAATAAATTGTCGCTCCAGCTGATTTTTCTTGGTTCGATCCAGGTGTCAAACTAGATTAAGGGACTTGGTTGCAAACCGTTCAAGTGTAATCCTTTGGAGTCTTCTTCAGCTCATATTTGAAGCAGCGAAGCAGTTTCCAGCTCCTGCTGCCTTTCCCCTCGCTTGTCAGTCAAACAAACATCGGGACGTGGGTTTTATTTTGTGTGATTGATAGCATGAATAATCAACCCAAGTTCTCAAGTCCAATTACTGCAGTGAGAGGGCTGGCTACCCACTGGAGAATACTTTGTTGTCAAACTGTAAATGCGGTTGGCTCCACAAGTATTGGGTACTTAATCTTAGCGACGGAACAGGTATCTTCTAGGCTTGGGCTGCAGTTAACATCAGTCACCACAGAGAAAGCGGATGAAAATGTCATAAATGATATAAGAGATTGTCACATCTATAAACCTGCTGAGAGATGAACACTGCACTGATAGATAGCATTGATAAAAATTACATCATAAACACAGCACATTAAAAAAGTGGTATGCTTGTGAAAAGCTGCTGGATGTATGTTTTGATTGCAAACATAAATTTCCTCCAGTCACTTTGTGCTTAGCGACATTACATCACAAATATGATGGGGAGATTTCCGATGTTCATTGTTTACTGTGGGAACTGTTAGGATCTTGCTAATAAAAGCAATTAGAGGGTATTTTCTCTTCATCATTACAGTGCCAGAAGAGGAGATCTTCCTCCACTGATGTAAATCATCTGAAGTGCATTAGTGACATAGTGACATAGAACATACAGTGCAGAAGGAGGCCATTCGGCCAATCGAGTCTGCACCGACCCACTTAAGTCCTCACCTCTACCCTATCCCCATAACCCAGGAACCTCTCCTAACCTTTTTTCGTCACTGCGGGCAATTTATCATAGCCAATCCACCTAACCTGCACGTCTTTGGATTGTGGGAGGAAACCGGAGCACCCGGAGGAAACCCTTGCAGACATGGGGAAAACGTGCAGATTCCATTGACACATCCCTGCATCACAAATTTCCCAATTTTAACAATGCAGCAAGTGCATAGCTCAGCAGTGTGCTGCATGCGGAGCCTCAGAAAAACCACGCTGTACTGTCATCATGACGACCCATTTGTACTTCACCATCACCTTTTTCAATCCTTCCACTATCCCTGATTGGGCAGCCTGCTTTTCTGATATCAAATGTGCAGAACTTTACTCTGAATAAATATTGAAAAGTTTTGGGGCTGGATTCTCCGGTCCCCGACACTGAAATCACATTCAGCGATCTCGAGGAGTACGCTGCATGCTATATCCATGACCTCAGGCCATTGCCTGAGGCCCGCCCCCGACCCTCCGCCCCTGACCGGCTGAGTTCCCAACGGCGCGGGGAACTCAGCATGATGGCTGTGGACTCAGTCCAGCGCCGCCACAGTCAGGGGACGGCTGATCCATGGACAGCGGTGGACATATTTGGGGCTGGGGCACTGTGATGGGGTGGTTCGGGGCACGCGGGCCGGCCGAAGGGTGGGACTATTTTGTGGGCTACATCCGTGAGCGGCATCCGCCATGAAGCACGGCGCAGCCGCTGCAGGCCACCGCTGTGTGTATGCGCAGCCATGGACCCGGCAATTCTCCAGGCCGTATCAGCAGCTGGAGCTGGGTGTTCTCTGCTTCTGGAATTCTGAGAGGTCACTCACCCACACCCCCGGTTTTGGCAACCCCAAGTCGGAGTCCAACAAGATCCGTCTTTGGGCTACCAGGGAGGCAAAGGCCAAGGCATTGGCTTCTCTCACCCCCCCTGTACTCTTGGGTCTTCCGACACCGAAAATCGCCCCTTCTAGACTTGGGACAACCTTCACCTTCAGTACCTCAGACATAACGTCGGTGAGAATCCCTCCAGTTTTGGACAAGCCCAAAACAAGTAGACATGGTTCGCGAGCCCCCCACGCAATACCCACACTTATCCTCCACCACCTCAAAGAACCTGCTATTCTGCCACCGTTATATGTGCACTATGAATCACTTTAAATTGAATGAGGCTAAGCCTAGCACATGAAGAAGATGCATTCATTCTCCTCAGAGCCTCCTCCCATATCTCAGCCTCCAAAAGCCTCCCAAGCTCTTCCTCCCACTTCTGCTTAACTTCTCCTATTGGGACTGCCTTGCAGTCTATTACTTGCTTATAAATCTCCAATACATTCACCAACTCCTGTTTTGACACCACCTTGTCCTGCAGCTCCAGGGACGGCAGGTCGGGAAAGGATGGCACCTGCTTCCTATCATAATCCCGTACCTGTAAATATCGGAACCCATTCCCACTGGGAATCTCATACTCCTCTTCCAGTTCCTCTAGGCTTGAGAGTTAGCCCCCACGAAGAGGTCTCCAAACTGCTCAATCCCCGCCCATCGCCACCCCTGGAACCACGCTTCCAGCCCCCCACTGGAGCAAATCTATAATTCCCACAGATCAGTGCCCAAACCGAAGCACCCTCCAACCTCAGGTGCTGCCACCACTGTCCACACACCCTCAGGGCCACCACCACCGGGTTTGTGGAATACCTGCCCAGGGAGAATTGCAGAGGCGTCGTCAACAGGGCTTTAATTTTATTTATTAATCTCCTGTGTGGGACTTTATCAAAGCCTTCTGAAAATCTGAATACACCGCATCTACTGGTTCTCTCTTATCTATGCTACAGGTAACATTCTCAAAAAACTCCAACATGTTTGCCAAACTTGACTCTGCCCAATCAGGTCATTATTTTCTAATTGCCAGTCATCACGTCCTTTCTAATAGATTCCAACATTTTCCCGACAATTGACATCAAACTAACAGGTCTGTAGTTCCCTGTTTCCTCTCCCCCTCCCTTCTTTAATAATAATGCTACATTTTCAGTTTTTGGACTTTAACTCTAGTTAATCAGATTTCCCAAGTGACGGGAAACCGAGCAGTTTCATGGTGAGGACATGTTGGTTACAGAAGGGGGGGGTGAATTATTGGATTTGAAAGAGCCTCCACGATTCAGTAGCACTACCTACCAACCTTCTCTGCGAGGCCTCTGATCCCACCCCGAGGTCTCCAATCCAACCCCTGCAAGTCCCCAATTCCCACCAAAACCATGCCCCAGATTCCTCTCCCACCTATTTTCCCTGCAACCAGGGATTGGCAGCTGGCCTGGTCTCCCAACTTCTGGGTTTTTCATGCTAGTTGGACTGTCCTGCACCTGGTTGGTCAGGTCAGTAAAAGTTTAACTGTCTCTGCATCCCTGGGGTCACAAAGGCATTTGGGGAGTAATCAGAGCATTACCAGTACCTAAATAACCTTGCAGCAATAAAATATATTTTATGTATGTCAGAAAAGAGGAATGAAAACCAAAAAAAAGCAATAAAACAAAAACAATTCCTTCAACCGAAAAACACTTTTCTGTGATTTTAGCACAGATTTCAACATATTTTGCATATCTTAAAGGGTCAAATCATTTAGGAGCAGGCAGGGGAGGAGAGCTGTGAACGTCATTGACAATTTGCATCAACATCAACATGTCGAGTGCCTTTAATATACTGGCTTGGCTCAAGCCACTCCACAGAACTGGTTTCAAATGTTCAACCTCAAAAGACCATATTAGGAGAGATAATTAAGACATGGGAGATTTAGGTTTAGTGGTATTTTCACTGGATTAGTAACCAGAGACTGGGGTAATGATCTGTTTGAACCCCACCGTCACAGATGGTGAAATTTGTACTCAGCATAAATCTGGAACTAAAAGTCGAATGATGAGAATGAAAGCATTGCTGATTGTCATAAAATCCCATTTGGTTCACTAATGCCCTTTAGCGAAGTAAATCTGCTGTCCTTACCTTGTTTGGCCTACCTGTAGCTCCCGACACACAGTAACGTGGTGACTCTTAAATGTCCCCTGAAATGGCCGAGCAAGCCATTCACTTGTATCAAACTGCTAAAAAGTAAAAAAAAAGAAATGAAACTGAACAGACAACTCGGCATCGACCGATGGCAACCTGCTGAAGCTACAACACAGGAATACCTGCATGCTAAACAGCATAAGAATTAAATGATAGACAGAGCTAAGCAATTCCACACCCAATGGATCATATCTCAACTTTGCAGTCATTTGCAGCCCTGCTACGTTCAGTCGTGAATGGTGGTGGACAATAAAACAACTCACTGGAGGAGGAAGCTGCACAAATATCCCGCTCCTCAATCATGGGGAAGTCCAGCAGATCAGTTCAAAAGATAAGACATTTGGATGGCACAGTGGTTAGCACTGCTGCCTCAGAGCATCAGGGCCCAGGTTCGATTCTGACATTGGGTGACTGTCTCTGTGGAGTTTGCCGTTTTCCCCATGTCTGCGTGCGTTTCCTCCGGGTGCTCCGATTTGCTCCCACAGTCCAAACAATCAAGGTTAGGTGGATTGGCCTCGCTAAATTTCCCCTAAGTGCTCAGAGTTGCGCAGATAAGGTGGATTGGCCATTCTACAGTGTCCCTAAGTGTCCAAATGTTAGATGGGGTGACAGGGATCGGATGGGGGATTGACCTTAGGTAGGGTGCTCTTTCAGGGCAGATTCGATGCAGGTTTGATGGGCCAAATGGCTTCCTTCTGCACTGTAGGGATTCTATGGTATTCAATGAAATAATCCTTAGGCAGAAATGCCGAGTGGATGATCCATCTTGGCCTCATCCGGAGGTCCCCATCATCACAGATGCCAGTCTTCCATCAATTCAATTCACTCAACATAATATGAAGAAACAGATGAAGCACAGGAAACTGTAAAGGCGATGGACCCTGACAACATTCTGGCAATAGCACTGAAGATTTAGCTCCAGAATTTGCAATGCTCCGAGCCAAGCTCATCCAGTAGAGCTACAACACTGGCATCTGGCCTGCAAAGTGGAAAATTGCCCACGTATGTTCTTTGATAATTAAATAAGAAAAGAGTTAACAAAGTGAGCATTGGCCCTGTAGAAAGTACATCTAGGGAATTGGTAATGGGAAGTAGGGCTATGGCGGATGAATTAAACACATATTTTACATTTGACTTCACAAGTAACACCTCAAAAATAACTGTAAATCAGGAAGTGAGTGAGGAACTTAGGAAAATTACAATCACTAAGGAAGTGACATTGAGTGAATTGTTGGGTCTTCGAACTGACAAGTCCCCAGGCCTAGATGGACTTCACACTAAGGTCCTGAAATAAGTAGCCTCTGAAATTGTTGATGCATTGGTTTTAATTATCCAAAATTCCCTAGATTCAGGGAAGGTTCCATTAGCTTGGAAGGTAGCAATTGTTTATTCCCTTTATTCAAAAAGGGAGGGAAACAGAAATCAGGAAACGATTGGCCAAGTAGTCTAACATCTGTCATAGGAAAAATGTTAGAAACCATTATTAAACACATCATTCCAGGGCACTAGGAAACGTTTAAGGCAATCAGGCAGAGTCAACATGGTTTTGTGAAAGGGAAGGGAAAATTCCAATTTAATGGAGTTCTTTACGGGCAGCACGGTAGCATGGTGGTTAGCATAAATGCTTCACAGATCCAGGGTCCCAGGTTCAGTTCCCGGCTGGGTCACTGTCTGTGCAGAGTCTGCACATCCTCCCTGTGTGTGCGTGGGTTTCCTCTGGGTGCTCCGGTTTCCTCCCACAGTCCAAAGATGTGCGGGTTAGGTGGATTGGCCATGCTAAATTGCCCTTAGTGTCCTAAAAAAATAAGGTCAATGGGGGGGTTACTGGTATAGGGTGGATACGTTGGCTTGAGTAGGGTGATCATTGCTCGGCACAACATCGAGGGCCGAAGGGCCTGTTCTGTGCTGTACTGTTCTATGTTCTATGTTCTATGTTCTTTGAAGCAGTCACATGTGCTATGGATAAAGGAGAACAGTGGGTATACTGTACTTGCATTTCCAGAAGGCATTTGATAAGGTGCGATATCAAAGGTTAATGTATAAAATAAAAGCTCATGGAGTAGGAGGTAACATATTGGCATGGATTGAAGATTAGCTGGCTAACAGGAAACAGAGTTGACATAAATGTTTATTTTTCTAGTTGGCAGGATGTAATGAGTGACGTGCCATAGGGCTAAGTGCTGGGGCCCCAACATTTTACAATTTATATAAATATCTTTGATGAAGGGATTGAAGGTTGGTTGCTAAATTTTCTGATGAGACAAAAATAGGTAGAAACATAAATTGTGAAGAGGACATTAGAAGGCTACAAAAGGAGATAGGTAGTGTTATAACCTGCCTGCTTGCCATTGACTGGGGACAAATGACAATCCCACAATCCTATGGGAGTATGAGCTTCCCCAATGAGGGGGGCGGAGAAATCATTGGCAGACTCCCTGCATAAATTGAGCTGGCCAGTTTGGAACCAGCAGAGAGAGAGAGGAGTGAGCAGCAAGAGAAGTTGCTGTTAAGTCATTGGGAAAAAGTCTGGCAAATTGAGTATAATGTGTACAAATATTAAATTGTCCATTTTGGATGGAAGAATAAAAAATAAGTTTATTATCCAAATGGTGAGAGATTACAGAGCTCTAAGGTGCAGAGGGATCTGGGTGTCCTAGTGCGCAACTCACAGAAGGCTAGTAGAACGTTTTTATTTATTGTGAGGGAATTGATTACATAAGAAGGGAGGTTATGCTTCAGCTGTACAGGTAATTGCTGAGGCCACATCTGGAGTATTATGTATAGTATTGGTCTCCTTATTTAAGGAAAGATGTTAATGATTAGGAAAAGTTTAGAGAAGGCTTACTAGATGAATGTCCGGAATGGGTGGGTTGCCTTATGAGGAAAGGTTGGAGAGGTAAGTTTGTAATCATTAGAGTTTAGAAGAGTAAGAGGCGACTTGATCAAAACCTTTAAGATCCTGAGGTGTATTGATGGTGGGTGTGGAGATGATTCTCTTGACGGAGAATCTGGAACTAGGTGTCACTGTTTCAACATAAGGAGTCGTCATTTGAGACAGAGAAGTGTTTTTTCTCAGAGGGTTGTGACTTCTGGAATTTTATTCCTCAAAAGACAATGGAAGCGTTGTCTGGGTCACTCTCTGTGTGGAGTTTGCACATTCTCCCCATGTTTGCGTGCGTGGGTTTCGCCCCACAGCCCAAAGATCTGCAGGGTATGTGGATTGGCCACGCTCAATTGTCCCTTAATTGGAAAAAATGAATCTGGTACTCCAAATTTATTTTGTTTAAAAGATTCAAGGTTGTTGGGACTTCTGGTGACGGGGATGTGCTGAGAAGTCGCACATCAGGAGGCTCTCCTCCCGCAAACCTGGAAAAAGGCAGTTTTTGCCCGAAACCCCCACAAATAAGAACATAAGAACATAAGAATCAGGAGCAGGAGTAGGCCATCTGGCCCCTCGAACCTGCTCCGCCATTCAATGAGATCATGGCTGATCTTTTGTGGACTCAGTCCACTTTCCAGCCCGAACACCATAACCCTTAATCCCTATTTTCTTCAAAAAACTATCTATCTTTACCTTAAAAACATGTAATGAAGGAGCCTCAACTGCTTCACTGGGCAAGGAATTCCATAGATTCACAACCCTTTGGGTGAAGAAGTTCCTCCTAAACTCAGTCCTAAATCTACTTCCCCTTATTTTGAGGCTATGCCCCTAGTTCTGCTTTCACCCGCCAGTGGAAACAACCTGCCCGCATCTATCCTATCTATTCCCTTCATAATTTTAAATGTTTCTATAAGATTCCCCCCTCATCCTTCTAAAGTCCAACGATTACAGTCCCAGTGTACTCAACCTCTCCTCATAATCCAACCCCTTCAACTCTGGGATTAACCTAGTGAATCTCCTCTGCACACCCTCCAGTGCCAGTATGTCCTTTCTCAAGTAAGGAGACCAAAACTGAACACAATACTCCAAGTGTGGCCTCACTAACACCTTATACAATTGTAACATAACCTCCCTAGTCTTAAACTCCATCCCTCTAGCAATGAAGGACAAAATTCCATTTGCCTTCTTAATCACCTGTTGCACCTGTAAACCAACTTTCTGTGACTCGTGCACTAGCACACCCAGTCCAGAGGACGATTGGAGATGAGGAGTAGGAAGAGCCTAGGGAAATAACAATTGGCTGAACCGACCAGCGCATGAGGGGGTGAAACTCGGACTTCGCCAGAGCAAGAGGAACCGACTCACCGCACGAGAAGCTCCCCTAATACGAGGGGATGGATGGAGGACGTTCCTGTCACGAGAGTTGAAGGAATACCGAGAAGAAACAAAATCGGACATACAAGCTGTGGTGAAGGGTGGGGTGGCCGAAGGGCTGGTGAACATGCAGGTGGCCCTGGACAAAGCCGAAAAGCGACTGGAGGCCCAGGAGGCAACGATTAAAGATCAGGAGGGGGCTGCAATGGACCAGAGTGACCGGATTGTCGCCCTGGATAAGGAGGTGGCAAGGCTGGTCGCGACACAAGGCAACCCGAGAGGTTGAGAGTCAGGAGAACCTGTCGAGGCGGCAGAAACTACGAATCATGGGCCTATCGGGGGGATCGAAGGTAGGAACCCCGCAGACTATATGGCCCAAATGCTGGGTAAACTGGTGGGATGGGACAGCTTCCCCAAACCACCAGTAATCAACAGAGCGCACCGGTCATTCCAACCAAAGCCCAAAACTGGGGAACAGCCGAGGGCGATAATTGCAAAAATGCACTGGTACCAGGTCTGGGAGAGAATCCTGTGCTGGGCCTGGCAGTCCACAAACTGCAGCTGGGAAGCTCACAAGATCCGGATCTATCAGGACATTGGGGTTGACCTGGCCAAGCACCGGGCTGAATTTAACAAAGTGAAGGCCGGGCTGTACAGAAACGGTGTGAGATTCAGAATGTTGTACCCAGCCAAACTCTGGGTCACATGTCAAGGCAGGGAACACTTTTTCATGGTCTTTGCAGATCGCAGAGAACGGACTGGAGAAGCGGCAGCAGGGGCAGCGATGAAGAGCCTGCAGAATGAAACTCTTATAACGCAATGTTTTAACAAAACAAATGTTCTCTTCCTGTTACAATCTGTACAGCCAACAGTAGACCATTGCCACAGTGTCTACTTCACACAGAACACTGCCTCGTTTTGGAGATGAGAGCGGGAAGAGAGGGACAGAGAATCAAGTACAGCTAGGCATAGGGTAAGGTGGGGGAAATAGCGGACAGGGAGCCTGGAGATCGGGCAATGGGAGGAAGTGCCACAAGCCCAGGAGGGGGCCAGCACACTAGCAAGGTAGCTACCACCAGGGTTCATGAAGAAGAAAGAAGACACAGCGTGTGCCCAGCAAGGGGGAAGGTGCCTGGCGTGGGGGTAGGGGAGATCAGATAACAGGAAAGGAGGGTTAATCAGGGGAAGAAGCAGGGGGAAAGGAGAAGGGGGGTTAGCCAACATGGCGAAGGAACTCAGCCTGTTCATGGAGCAGATGGGGGCAGGAGACCCATGGGGGTTCACCCAACCAGGGGAGAAGGAGTTCTCCTTCTTCTCCCAAATACATAATGTCTATTTCTTTGTAGTGGGGAAATCGTCAGTTCCTGGGTGGTAAGGGCGGAATACTCTGCCATCGTTGTCTCCAACCACGCTCCCCGTTACAGGGATGTGAGGCTGAAGACGGGCCTTACCCACACCCGCCCCCCTCCATGGAGGTTGGACATGGCCCTCCTGGCCGACAAGGCTTTTTGCGAGAAAATATCACAGGCCATAGATGAGCATATTATTAATAACCCAGAACGGGAAGGTCTCACCCTTCATGTTCTGGGATGCACTGAAGGCTGTGATCAGGGATAAAGCACAAAGAGACAGGGAAGAGTCAGCTGCAAAGCAACAACTAGTTGACTCCATACTGGAAGTAGACAGGCAATACTCCGAGGCCCCGACAGTAGAGTTCCTGGAGAAGAGGGAAAAGCTACAGATGGACTTTGACCTGCTCTCCATGTGGAAAACAGTGTACCAACTCCGCCAGGCATGGGGGACCCTGTACGAGTACAGAGACAAAGCCTAGCTGCCTGCTGGCTCACCAACTACGAAAGCAAGCCCCCACGAGGGAAATCGCACAGGTCAGAGACAGTAGAGGTAACTTAGTAGCGGATCTGGACAAGGTCAACAAAGCGTTTGAGGTCTTCTACCAGGGGCTATACACCTTGGAGCCCCCAGCAGGGCACTCAGGAATGAAGCAGTTCCTTGATGGACTGGACATGCCATTTGTGAGGGAGGACAGAAAGCGGGGCCTAGAAGCACTGCTAGAATTCGAGATGTCATGGAGAGTATTCGCTCCATGCAGACGGGGAATGCACCGGGACCAGACGGTTTCTGGCAGACGTCTACAAAAGATTCGCGACAGCACTGGCCCCACACCTGCGGGAGATGTTCACAGACTTGCCGGTAAGGAATGCACTGCCGCCTACGCCAATCCAAGCCTCAATCTTGCTGATACCTAAAAAAAGACAAAGACCCAAATTAATGAGGTTCCTGCAGACCCATCTCGCTACTAAATGTAGATGCAAAAATACTGACCAAGATCTTAGCCAAAAGGCTGGAGGCTAACATACCAGAGGTGGGTGCAGAAGACCAAATGGGCTTTGCTAAGGGTAGACAGCTAACATCGAACATCAGGCACCTGCTGAACATGGGGAGGGAACACCTGAGTTGATCATCTCACTGGACGCTGAAAAGGCCTTTGACAGAATGGAAGTACCTCATAGAGGCACTGGAGCGGTTCTGTCTAAGGACCGGGTTCATTGCCTGGGTGAAACTCCGGTTCAACACTTCCACGACGAGCAAACGGATAAATACCACCAGTTCTAAGTACTTGCAGCTGCATAGAGACACAAGCCAGGGATGCCCATCATTCCTCTGAATCATTAATGATCGTGCTTAGGGCAGCAAAGAATTGGAAAGGGATCCGGTGAGGAGACAGAGAGCACAGATATATCTCCTCTACATCTCAGACCCATGAAGCAGCTTGGAAGGAATTATGGCATGCTTAAAAGTGTTTGAAACCTTCTCAGGCTACAAACTTAACTTGAGCAAAAGAGAGATCTTACCGGTGAACTCGTAAGGTGGAGGGGCAGCACTGGAGGGAATGTCATTTAAACAGGCCAGTCACAAAATCCATTACTGGGGATCCAAACTGCTCATGACTGGACAGGGATCCATAAGTGGAACCTGACCAACCTGACGGAGGATGTTAAGAAGGACATACAGATATGAAGCACATTCCCACTCTCCCTGGCGGGGAGGGTGTAGACGATCAAAATGAATGTGCTGCCCAGATTCCTCTTCCTGTTTAGATACATCCATAATGAAACTAATAAGGCTGGTTTAGCAGTGGGCTAAACAGCTGGCATCAGCGCCGGCCCTAGGGTTGCTGGCGCCCCGGACAGGATGGACTTCGGCGCCCTTCGGGGGGGGGCCGGGGGGGGGTAGGGGTGGCGGGGCCAGGGGGGGGGTAGGGGGGGCGGGGCCTGGGGGGGGTACGGGGGGATGGGGGGCGGGGCCGGGGGGCCGGGGGGCCGGGGGGCGGGGGGGTGGGCCCGAGGCGGGGGGGGCGGGCCTGAGGCGGGGGGCGGGCCCGAGGTGGGGGGGCGGGCACGAGGTGGGGGGGGCGGGCCCGAGGTGGGGGGGGCGGGCCCGAGGTGGGGGGGCGGGCCCGAGGCGGGGGGGCGGGCCTGGCCCGAGGCGGGGGGGCAGGCCCGAGGGGGGGGGCGGACGGAGGGGGGGGGGGGCGGGAGAGGGGGTGGCGGAGGGGGCCGCCCTGGGGGAGGGCGGCCACCGCGCATGCGCTGGTTGGCACCGGCCCAACTGCGCATGCGCGGGACCCGAATCTCTGGCGCCCCCTAGCACATGGCGCCCCGGGCGACTGCCCGAGTTGCCGATGCCTTGGGCCGGCCCTGGCTGGCATGTAATGCAGAACAATGCCAGCAGCGCGGGTTAAATATCCGTACCGGACTCCCCGAACAGGCGGCGGAATGTGGCGACTAGGGGCTTTCCACAGTAACTTCATTGAAGCCTACTTGTGACAATAAGCGATTATTAGGTTCAGTCAGTAGTTAAGAAGGCAATGTTCGCATTCATGTCAAGAGGGCTAGAATACAAGACCAGGGATGTACTTCTGAGGCTGTATAAGGCTCTGGTCAGACCCCATTTGGAGTATTATGAGCTGTTTTGGGACCCGTATCTAAGGAAAGATATGCTGGCCTTGGAAAAGGTCCAAAGGAGGTTCACAAGATCCTGGAATGAAGAACTTGTCGTATGAGGAACGGTTGAGGACTCTGGGTCTGTACTCTTTTGAGTTTAGAAGGATGTGGGGTGGCCTAATTCTGTTCCGATGTCTTCTGATCTTATGATCTGTAAGGATGGCACAGCAGGCTCAATGGGCTGAATGGCCTACTCCTGTTCCTATGAATGGCAATGAGCCTTGCTTTAAGTTCCAATCTGCTTTCTAGGAACAGGAAGGTCACCCTCCCACTTTGTAGCCTCAGTTAAAGCTCGAAATAGGTGGATTTGAAGTATTTTCGGGATGAAACAGACTTTGCAGACTTAAACCTCTAACCAACGCCACTTCCCGCAGGCCCCACAGCCCCACCACAATGCCCATCTCCACCCACACGCCCAGCCAAACACCCACCCACACAGAGACATGCATGCACACATGTACATATGCTCGCAGACACACATACACACAACACCCTGACCCAAATCTGCCTGCATATTTGAGGATAAAGTTCAGCCCAGAGTGTCTTCTGGCTTTTCAATCATGGTAATGTTCTTGCCAAGTTTAATCATGAGACAAGAAATTTAGGCGAGGAACTCAGTTTGATATTTTTCTTAGGATTAGCCTCACGGCTGCCTAGTCCCTAACAACTAACCTATCAAATGACTGTGAGGCGCGGTTAAACAAATTTAACAGAACAAGTAGATGCTGTTGTTTCCTTTAAATGTACATCAAAAGCTGTCATATTAAAACTGCTGTGACCTGGGCAGACTATACATTGAGTACTGCAATCAGTTTTGATAATCAAGGCATAAGGAAAGCATTGAAACTGTGGGAGGTGGTGCATAGAGGAAAAGCAAAACCCATCCTGGTGTCAAAGGACTGAATTCTGCAGAAAGATGGTAGAAAATGTTTTTTGTTCAGCCTTGAAGGAAAGAAGATGATTGAGAGGGGATTTTATGGAATTAAGGAACATACTTAAGAGCGCAGATAAGATCGCCAGATTATTACTTTATTTTCAAAAATATACTTTATTTGTAAAATATCTGAAAGAACATTACAATCTTTCAACATGGTCATCACACAAAGTGCAATAATGTTCAGATTTTCTACATAGATCATGTTGAACTCAGGTGCTTCAATACATTCCAAGAAACATTACAGGCATTTCAAAACTTTGCAGTCAGGCATCCCGCATTTGGGGACATCGCAGGAGTCAGCACACCCGAATTGCAATGGGCTCACCTCATCCTGGGCGAACCACCTTTGTTTTTGTGCTGAGAATATTACTTCAAGACATGCTAGATTAGCAGAACAAGGAGCACAGACTACAAGGGCAAGTTAGGACACATGTTACGCAGAACCTCTTCATGGTAAATCTAATGAACATCTGGATGGTCTTCTCAGTGTAGCAAGTAGAGCTGATGACCTTCAGTGCGTTATAAAGCCAGACAGATGATGAGATTGGTGTAGCTCTTTTGTCTGGATGGGTGAGGTGACCAAATAGTCTTTCCCATCCGTATCTATCTTGTGAACTGCTGTATGCATTGAGATCAGGCACCTTCACAGACTGCCTGTATGCCTTAGAACTGCAGTGGGTGTTTTTTCTGCCCAATTATCCGTGGGGAGAATTTTACTGATTGTTTAATTACAATTCTCAGTTCAACGGGAGTTCCACTGTACACAGAAAAGTAAACATACACTATACCCATCATCTAACTAAAGTTGTTCCAACTGTGGCAGGGTGAGACCAACTGCTCGGCAACAAATTGAACTCTCAATGACTTGTGCGACTTTAGTATTACACATGAGTTGCTAGTCCAGTCTCGGTAGCTTTATTCACCAAACTGAAGCTGCCAGCTCATCAGTGTGCCTGACTGGTACTATCACTTCATGGAAATTCTCACGTCTCATAACCATAACTATCATCTCTTGTTTTTCCCTGAAAACTATTTCTGCTCTTAATAGCACCTTCATGTGCTGTGATAAAATCTATTCTTTAATTGGTATGGTCGCCCTCTCTTTTGAAATAGTCACAAAGCACATTGACTGTCAAGAAAATAATTAGTTGCATTGATATTCTTGAAAACAATATTTTTTTCAAGTACCAAATTCACTTTTTTTCCAATTAAGGGACAATTTAACGTGACCAATCCACCTACCAAGCACATCCTTGAGTTTTGGGGGTGAGACCCACGTAGACACGGGGAGAATGTGAAAACCCTACACGGACAGTGACCCGGGGCCGGTCCTCGGCATTTTGTGTTGCATCGATATTCTTGTCAGAAATATTGTTTTCCCCGTACTAATTTTTTCTCCTGATAATGCTGGCATTTGACAGGGGCAAGTTCCTGGTAGCCTCTGTACATTGCCCTAGAAACCATTCTTCATGTGTGACGGTAGACAATGAATGTCAGCAGGTTATTCGGTGTGGGACCCACATCACAGCTGAGAGGGATCTCCCCCTGATCTATTTCCATGTATTTGCAGACTCCCACGAGGGCCACTGGAGTGCAATTAGCAGCCGAAACCCAAATTGTAAATACGCTGTTTAAAATTACTGATAAACATATTAAATATGCAAAGGCATCCCTCAGCATAATTTCAGGGCCTGAATCTTTGAAGATCCACAATGGTGAATGAAGAGAAAAGTCAACACGCAACCATGGATAGATTTGAATCCTCATTTATCAATGAGACTAAAATATGAAATAAAAATCTCTGGATGTTTTAAACTTTTTTTCTCAGATAACATTGGGCTAGTCGTTGTTAGAAATAACATTTTTGAACATTAACCTTTGGTGAGGCAAGAAAATTTGAAATGATAAGGAAAGAGCATTTTACAGAGAGAAAGAAGTAATATCTTACTGGAAAGCTGGTAGGATCTGTGACTGAATCATTGTCTTTATGATGTGGGATGCGAGGGCTTTATCTGTGTTTCGGAGTTTGCATTCCATGATTCCATCTGTTTCTTCATGAGAATGACAAAGGGGCGATCTTGCACATAGAGAATTGACTAACAAAAAAAAACAGGATCAACTATTTACCACTGAGGCTTTCTTTAAGTAAATATAAATGGGATGGATTCCTTACCACCAGGAACCCAAGAGTATTACCGGGGACATAAGAGGGAGGTAATGTTCCTCTGGATTTTGTTTTCTGTTTATTGACCTTTTATCTTTGATTTTGCTGGCTGGCTGAGCGTTCATTCAGCTCACAGTTTGAATGAGAAAAACTGCTGACAAAAGCTTAGGGTTAAAGGTTACAAAAGGATGTCGTGGGGGAGGAGGGAAACTAAGCATCTCCTCATCACAAATTCCTCCTCAGTCACTGTTTGATCTCAAATGGAAAGCATTTTGAGTTTGAAAAATGCTACTGTTAATAAATGTTCCATTCTTTGATGCTTCTGATTGAGGTGTGGGCCTGAAAAACATACTGAAAAGCAAGTAAATTTACAAAGTCCTTTGCTGCTTCAGCTCAGCAATGATTTCTCTTCTTATCCCTGCACTGACAACACAAGCATCTGTGATAAAATTATAGTATCATAGAATTTACAGTGCAGATGGAGGCCATTCGGCCCATCAGCCCTTGGAAAGAGCACCCTACTTAAGCCCACGCCACCACCCTATCCCCGTAACCCAGTAACCCCCACTTAACCTTTTTGGACACAAAGGGCAATTTAGCATGGCCAATCCACTTAACCTGCACATTTTTGAATCGTGGGAGGAAACCAGAGCACCCGGAGGAAACCCACGCAGACACGGGAAGAATGTGCAGACTCGACACAGCCAGTGACCCAATCCAGGAATTGAACCTGGGACCCTGGAGCTGTGAAACAACTGTGCTAACTACTGTGCTAACATGCTGTCCCTGTTCTACCCTTAGTTCCCCTTCTTTCTTATGTATTGATATGCACACACACATATATAGTTACTTGACAACATCATTCAAAAACATGGGGTCAGCTTCTACACTTATGCTAACAACACCCAAGCCGACCTTGTCCACCACCTCTTTCAATCTCTTAAATGCCAGATGTGTGCTTAGATGCATACAGTCTTGGATTAACCATTATTTCTTCCAGCTAAACATTGAGAATATCAAAGTCCTGTTTATGGCCCATGCCATAACCTTCGTAACTTTGCCACCAACTTCAAATCACTCCTTGGCACGATCTCATGCTGAACCAGAACATTCAGTGACATCAGTGACCTATTCCTCTAGAAAATTCTGTTTTATAACAAAAGGTGTTTGGCATCTAAAAGGTAGCAGCTAAAATGTGGTATGTGGCAAGTGATCTTCTTTCAGGACGTCCACATGATATACAAGACTTTTAATAGGTTTTGAACATATGCACTAGGAACAGGGGTAGGCCATTTAGGTCCTGGTGACTGCCCCACCATTTCACAAGGTTATGGCTGATCTGATTGTGGACTCGCCTTCCCTGTCCGTCCTCTTATAACCTTTGAATCCCTTGTCAATCAAGAATCTGTCTAACTCAACCTTAAAAATATTCAACGAGATCGCCTCCACTGCTCTCTGGGGAAAATAATTTTACAGACCATTCCCATGTATTACTCCTCATTGGTTGTAAAGCGCTATGGAGCATTGTTTCTTGTGAACAGTGCTGTATAAATGCAAATCTTTTCTGCTTCTTTCTTTATAAATGGGCCAATTTTAATGCTGCCTGCTGCCAGTGACCAAACTGACAGGCAATTCAAATCACCCATACAACTTACCTGTTGACATTCCTATCCCTTATTTCCCACACTCTTCCATGTTACCTGAGCCGGATTGTCAAACACCCATCAGAATGCAGAGTGGTTCTTTAAATAGAGAGGTTGGGGCTTAATATTGTCTGTGAGTGAATTGAAGTTCAAGGTTAAGAGATATTTGGACCACAGTACTCAGAGTAATTCAGTCCTATTTGAAAATCGTACATTCTGGTCTTATTATAACTGTTAATGTTTAAATTTATAATGGAGGCTGCCTATGAAAGCTTATCATATGCCTCAGCTGGGGTGAAAATTACATTGTTGCAAGTTTACAAAGGCATTTTCCATTATAAATATGGATGTATTATTCATTGTAAAAACCCTTGAAATGAATCATGTGCAGGTTTTTAATACATTATTTGTAGATGTTTGCATGGTAAACGTGCTATTGGTGAATTAACACCTGTGGCAAGTTATTATGAACAGACTTTGAGAATTGTCACTACTTGGTATCTTGATCCATGACCAAATGTTAATGTGTGTTTCTGATCCAGCCTATACTATGCTTAACTTAGTGAAACCTGATGCTGAAATATGCTACTTGCAGTGAGAAATTTTCCATCGCCTCATCCTAACATTGTTCACTTTCATGAGCAGAGTGGAATTCTCAATTTTTCAGACTAAGTGCGGTGACTCTGGGGGTGCCTTTCCTGCTGACTCCAATGGCAGGAACCCATGCCAAATTCTGCACTTGGAAGCTCATTAGATATGTCCAATTCAGTTCCTGTCTGAATCACCTGGTGGGTTGGCAGCTGATTCGTCAACCGCCTTCAGCCAATGGGCTTGAAGGTCTGGGCTCCAGATGTAAGCATACGTCCAGCGCACTCACATCCCTTTCTCCAGCCCACCTGTCCTCACAAGACCATGCAGGATGTCCAGAACCCAGAGGCAAAAGGCTAACAGCCTCAGGAATAAGTCTGTACCTCGATTCAACCAACTTCCCCCTTAATCCATCACTTGAAGAGCGCTGATGCCCAGGTGGACCTCTACCCGCCCCACCTGGAGTCTTTGTGCATCCTGTTCCAATAAAAAATGCAATGTCCTTGTGACCCCCTTGTTTGTGGGTGTTTCCTGCAGCCTTTTAGGGGTCCAGCTTCCCTCCCATCAGTCTTTCCTTTTAAATGAAATGAAAATCGCTTATTGTCACAAGTAGGCTTCAAATTAAGTTCCTGTGAAAAGTCCCTAGTCGCTATATTCCGGCACCTGTTCGGGGAGGCTGGTACGGGAATTGAACCGTGCTGCTGGCCTGCCTTGGTCTGCTTTCAAAGCCAGCGATTTAGCCCTGTGCTAAATTTGTTTGTCATCCTCATCCACCTCCTTGTATCTCTGCCTGCCATCATGCCCTCTTGCCCTTTCACTCTCCCCCTTGCACAGCCCTCCTTCCATATTTCCCCTTGTCTTCATCGTGGAGGGTCCATGAGCCCTGCAGTACAGTGCTATCCATAAAGACCAGCTCAACATGGGGCTGGAGGGCACGAACTGGTCTGCGTTCTGTGCAATGGGTGCTGCATGGCACTCTAGCAGCTAGGCTATGTTTGTTGAACTCATCTCAAAGTCTCGAGCGAAATGAGTTCTGCGTTGTGCATGTCACACTTTTTCAAATGAGTTTGACGGCAATGTGATTTCCCGCTGTCGTGATGCAAGATTGGAAGGCTTGAATAGATTTTGGTGATTAGCTGTTTTAACAAGCATCCATGGGATGCAAATGGCATTCATGCCACCAGCAATGGGAGAACTGACCTGCCACTAACCCGCCATTGGAAGAACTGCAAACTGTTTTTATGCCGGTGGATGTCCGACTTTTTTTGCATCATGCTGGATTCTCTACTCCAACCCGGATGGGACAATTCCACCCTCTGTCAATGTGCTAATTGTCTCTTTATGACCCCACATCTCCTCGAAGATTTCCCTAAACTATACCTCTGGGCTCGTGTTCATCTCTCCTAATTTCTCCTTCTTTGGTTGTCTATGTGCCCCTTTAAGCTTCTGCAAAACACCTTTTCTATAGAAGAGGTGCTCTATAAACACCTGGGGCTAGATTCTCCGCAGCCCGCGCTGAAATTGCATTCGGCACGGGGGGGGGGGGGGGGAATCCCCGTTTACACGCGAATCGTAGCCGGCGCCGCTCCCGCGATTCTCCGTCTGTACACAGATGCAGCTGACACAATCCATTGACAGAGGCGCCCCCTGCGATTCTTTGGGCAAAACTGGCCGAGTTCCCAATCGCGTGATTCTAACCATGTATTGCCCATCGGGAACCTTGGGTGGCAGCTGCGGACCCTGGTGGTGGTGGGGGGGGGGGGGGGGGGTGCATCAAGTACTGGGGGGGGCCTTAGGGGCGGCCAGGGTGGTGATCGGGCGTGTAATATGTAGTGGCACAGTGTTGATCATTGGAACCATCATTCCTCGTCCAAGTCCGCCGGCTGAGTCCGCCATCGCGTTCGGCCCGGCCACTTGAGGCCGCCACCATGTTCATGCGCAGACTCGGAACTGGAAGTGCAAGGGCCCATATCCGCAGCTGAAGCAGCGGGTAGCACTCCGGGGCCCTGCCAGCCCCCAGCAGGTAGGAGAATAGCTGGTAATATTTTTGAGGAATCTCCAGAGTAAAACTCCAGCGTTTTTACGCTGACGTGGGGACATAGCCCCATTTTTGGAGAATCCAACCCATGTTGTTTTTGCTGCTAATATCATTAGAGAAAACCTTTTGCTTTAGGTTATGTGGTTATTCCTGGTAATGGATAAAGGAAAATTGCACTGTAATATTCAGTACCATTAATCATGAAAGGTGCAATAGTAAATGGCAGAATCAGTGGGCATGGAAGTATTGAACTCTCATGGTAAAATCGGACTGACAAGTCAACCATCGTTGACTCAGGAAAAAGTGTTAACCTTGACAGGACTTACATGTCTGAACTTCATTCTTTTCTTGCTCTATTTACTAGCATATCATGAACATTTTACTATTATTTTTCACTTGAAATTTGTTGAACTTCAGCCTCCTGCTACATTGCCATCCACAAGTACACATACTTTAGGCTTTTAAAGTGTGACTACTTACCTCTGAATCGCTAATTCCATTTTCCCTTGTTATCCATAGTCTAAATCCAGGTGGTAAAACATTAAAAAGGTTCAGTATTTACATAAAATAATACTTTTAAGTTGCCAATTCTGCATTGTTTATGATCATTTTACATCCTGCAGAAAGTGTTTCATCCACCCGTACCTCCTTGGTGCTTATAATTTGAAGGAATTTCTTTCCAATTTGACAAATTCCCTGAAGGATAATTTTAACCTTTCTACTTTTTTAGTAATTGAAAAAATACTGTTTAGAATAGTCGACCCTCATTAATCATTGTCAAAGGGGCCTGGCTTTGGGGAAAATTGAAAGTAATGATGTGAGATAAAATCCCAGGGCAATCGCACCTCGGGTTTGTTAATCATTGCAGCAGTCACCCTGCCGAATTTGAGACTAGAGTCTTTGGCAATGCTATCTATTTGGAGCTGAACAAATGAAATTTCACCCAAAAATGCCATTTTGGTTGTCCAAAGCCTTGAGAGTGCAGTGTTCAGGACCAATTTTATAACATCAATGACAGAGTAAATTTAGATAGCTCCTTTAACCTAGCAAAATGCCCAAAGGCCCTGAACAGGAGAGATTACCAGACAAATATTTGACATTTTAATGAGCTTGTAGTAAAGATGTGCACCAAAAAGCAGATTTCGCTGTGGCACAAATCTGGACAACTATTTTCCTCACTCAACAGCAATACCAATTTTATTTGGCAATGCGCTGTGAAGTAGGGCAGGGAATCTAAACTCAAGGCCAGCTGTTACTTCCGATTGGGAATTTTACATAATTAAGCTTGTATAATTGCTTTGTCTACTGTGCGGAGTAATATATAGAAGCAGATTGCAGCACTTGCAAGAGAATGTGTCTTTAATTTAAAGTCCCTTGCTTTTAAAAACACAGTTCTTACCTTTTGACCAAGGTTAGGAACGTCGTTAGCAGGATATTACTAATTCAGAAGCATTTCCACCCCATTGCTTATCCAAATTGCCAGCCTGTTGCCATGGAAACCCACTAACAATAGATTTAAATAGACTAATTAATGTTTATTTTGTGATGTACATGTAGCAAGAAGTTACCACAAAAGCTTGCTCATTCATGTTATGTTTCTTCTGCCATAGCTTGGCCTACCTTTGATGTTGACACATAAATGCAGCATCAGCCAATGCTTCACACACTATAGCACTCTTTGTGTATGGGCATTTGAAAGTTAATTATAATTCTTTGTGAAAGTTATTATGCAAAAGGGCATATTACTGGTGAGACTATCCCTTTAACTCTACAGCTTATTCCACTCTAAAGGGAGGGGCTGATTGAGGAAAGAAGATATTGCAGACTTAAATTGAAACCCAAGAAGGCAGCGATCTATGTTGGAAAAAAAACTTTGTGGGAGAGTTATATTTAAAATCGAGCTTTATAGATCACGCTGGGAGCAGCAGATTTTCACTGCTGTCAAATTACTACCAGCATTTTGATAGAACAATCGTTATGAAACAAGATACTCAATACCTGACCTTTCTCCATCCATTGTGCCCCACCCCCAAGTCATTTTGGAGTCTGATATCACACAAATAGCTAGTAACAATGTTCGAGTTCTCTGGATTGAAATAATCCATGCATCCCGAGTGGCCAAAGGAAAGGGCATTTATCGAACAGGACCTTGCATTTTCATCCCTCTGTAAGCACTTTAAGCCTATGGAGATTTGCCACCGATGCCACTTATAAAGACATCCACTAGCTCCTCCAATTACTGCTGAGGTCCAGAAACAGCTGTGCACTGTATTGTCCTCTTATCCACATGAGAGGCACTGGATGTCGTGGCTTTTTTGTTTAAACCTATTTTTTTTGCAATTGGTCATCATGCGCGCAGCATTTCCCGCACTATTTACAAGCAGTAGTGAAGCCAGATGGCAAAATGAATGTGAAACCAAAACCAACAACTCGCTTTGCGATGAGAATTAATAATACCCCTTGGGGAAGAGACCTGTTGCTGTTGTGTGTTGTATTGTTTAGTCTAGCGCTAATGAAAATTTCAGCTTTGACCTAATTCTGGAGCTGGATGACAGATAGTTAGATCGCCAGCAGTGAGTAGCTTTAATTTCAGCCCATCCAAGTTTTCATTGCAACAGCTTGGTGCTCAGTGAACCTCAAAATGTATGTGTAAATCAAAACCTTGGGTCCCACCGGGAGAACAAATTCGACGCAAACAGTTTGATTCTTTATATCAAATGAATTGTCACCTCACAGAGAATTAAAAAAAAAAAATTTAGAGTACCCAATACATTTTTTCCAATTAAGGGACAATTTAGCATGGCCAATCCACCTACCCTGCACATCTTTGGCTTTTAGGGGCGAAATCCACGCAAACATGGGGAGAATGTGCAAACTCCACACGGACAGTGACCCAGAGCCAGGATCGAACCTGGGACCTCGGCGCCGTGAGGCAACATTGCTAACCACTGCGACACCGTGCTGCCCTACCTCACAGAGAATAAACACGCAGTTTAATCTTTCCCTCCATCAATTGGAGGAGTAGATTTCCACAGGGCCCATTGTTCTTTCAGTCAATAGATGTTGATTGGTAGCATTGTAACTCCCTTATTGCCTTCAATGTTAAGAATAGCTGGCAAGGGCAGCACGGTGGCCTAGTGGTTAGCACAACCGCCTCACGGTGCTGAGGTCCCAGGTTCGATCCTGGCTCTGGGTCACTGTCCGTGTGGTTTCCACATTCTCCCCGTGTCTGCGTGGGTTTCACCCCCACAACCCAAAAATGTGCAGAGTAGGTGGATTGGCCACGCTAAATTGCCCCTTAATTGGAAAAAATAATTGGGTAATCTAAATTTAAAAAAAAAAATAGCTGGCAGCTATGTCACTCAATAAACCTCATTTGTTTATTTTTCTTCATCCAAAGAACACTTCAGAACAGGCATCTCGAGTTCACCTGCAGCAACCTGCTTCCATCTCTGTTATTTCCCTTGTCTGAAAGATAGATCATAATACAAACTGCATTCCGCTGTCATTAAAATGTTCCAATCTTTTAACATTGTAAATGTTATAACCCGCAAGAGACCCATGGGGTTGGAGCAATCAGTCTCCCCGTGAGTCTCACTGAATATGAACTCCCCCAATAAGAGTGCAGGGAACCCTGGATCATTCATGATTAAGATCTGTATAAAGTCGGCCACGTATGGAACTGACAGCAGACCCGGCTGGGATCTGATGTATATTGTAAATATAATCGCTTTGCAATAAACCAAGTTTTCTTTTTACCAACTCGGTTTGGACTCGTTTGTAGCCGACAAAACTGGCGACGAGGCTAAGATTGGATCACTGGTGTTGCTGCTACACTCTCTGGTGAACCACCTCCTTCACTCTGCTGGACCGAGATTGGAGAATTTTCTTTGCAAATAGCCTCTGTTCGGAAGATTGGACATGTTCGATGCAAGCTTAGAGGATTGGATACTGTACGCAGAATGCATGCATTACCTTTCCCAGCAAACGCTATCATGGATGTTGATCAACAAACAGTAACATTGCTGACTGCCTGTGGAGCACATACTCATGGAGTGATAAAAAACCTTCCATATCCTGCAGCTCCGGACACTAAAACTTTTGAACAATTAGTAACCCTCGTGGCGCGACACTTCAAACTTAAACTATACATGATGGTGCAGAGATACCATTTTCATACAGAGAGAAGGAACCCTGTAGAGCCATAACTGGGTTTCTGACAATGCTACAAAAGCTAGATGGATATTGTGAACTTCCCTTCCAAAATGCTGTGTGATCGTTTGGCCTGCAGCGTAAATAATGTGACTGCTCAGAGGGTGTTGCTAGCCGAACCATCCCTAGATCTTCAACAGGCTGTACAAATGTTGCTTTTCAGTGAAAACTCAGAGAGAGGAATGCAAGAGATCCAGGGCATGGAGTTAAACATCCTAGGACATGCCCTCTCCTGGGCTAAACCCCGCCCAGGACTGAGTACCGTTGGGGCCAGGTCCATCGGTCAAGGAACTAGTCATCCGACAGGATATCTCCCGGAGTCTGTAAAGGGTGAGCCCAGACATTGTGGAGCATGTGGATATTCAAGGGAGTGCAAGGCACAAGTAAGCCAGAGATCCAGGTGCTAGCCAAGGGCTCGTACTTTCCACCTGGACCAATCAGAGGAGGAGTATATGCAGCTGAATTATATTGCAGTACCCCGAGTGGCCCCCATCAAGATGTGTCAGTTAATGGGCAGACATTAGACATGGGAGCTGCGATTTCCATTATTGGACAGCAGACTTTCGACAGGATAAAGTCGGGGGTGTAGCAGTTGGATCTGCGAGATACCAAGGCAAGATTAGTGATGTATACCAGTGAAACATTAACCATTGCAGGAACCACAATGACTTTATGGAGAATAGCAGGTGAATCTCCCATTGATCATAGTCAAGGGATAAGGTCCCAGCCTGCTAGACCGCGATTGGCCAAACATCTGCAACTGGCATGGTGGCGAATTTTCCAAATAGGATCCAGGAGCCTGTACGAGGTTCTAGGAAAATACCCTGAGGTTTTCCAACCCGGTCTGGGGAAAATAAAGGAGTCATAACAAAAATTCAGGTTGACTCAGATGCACAACCAAGGTATTTCAGAGTTCGCCCTAGTCCCTTGTGCTTTGCGAGTGAAAGTTGAGTCCAAACTCAGCCGGCTTGAAGGCCTTGGGATCACTAGGTCGGTACGTTTTGCCGATTGTGCAGTGCTGGTGGTCCCGGTGCTCAAACCTGATAAAATGGTCAGATTGATGAGGGGGGGGGAAACTATAAGTTAACCGCCAACAGGGCCTTTCAGTTGGGATTGTTAACCGATGCCTTGCATCAAGGAGCTATACACAAAACTGGCCGGTGGACCCTCATTTATCAAACATTTAGAACCATGCGTATTTGCAGTTAGAATTGGACCCTGCCTCCCATAAGTGCGTAACTATTAACACACATAGGGGCCTGTACGAGTACACCAGCCTACCCTTTGGAGTGTAGTCGGCATGTGTCACATTCCAAAGGGTAATGGAAAACATACTATGAGGTTTGTCGCAAGTGACGGTATGTCTGGATGATGTGTTGGTCACAGGGCAACTGAATAGGAACATTTAGATAAGTTGGAAGTGGTGTTCCAGCATTTCTTGGAGACAGGTGTTCACCTGTGGAGAGAAAAATGCATTTTCAGTGGTGTACCTGGGCTACCGAGTGAACCGTGAGGGGTTACACCCGGTTGCGGAGAACGTACAGGCTATTCAGCAAGCTCCTACACCTGGAAACACCACAGAAGTGCAGTCTATTTTGGGATTGGTGAACTATTACAGAGCGTTCAATCCCGGCCTCACGACCTTTTGAAAAAGAACCAGGAATGGGCGTGGAGAAAGCAACAGGAAGCAGTGTTCACGCAAGTAAAAAAAACAATTGACCGCCTCCGGCTTGTTAACATATTATGATCCCACCAATTAGCTAATTGTCACATGTAATGCGTCATTGTATGGCACTGGCTCCATTTTATCACAGCACAAGGAAGATGGCAGCGAGAGGCCAATCGCTTTCGCTTCCCGGACACTGGAAATGGCCTTGAGTAATTAAGCGCAAATCAAGAAAGAAGGTTTAACAGTTGTCTTCGTCGAGAAGAAATTCCATCAATATTTGTGTGATCAACGTTTCACTCTCATCATGGACCACAAACCACTGCTCAGTCTTTTTAAAGAAGACAAGGCAATTCCGCCGATTGCCTCCGCCAGAATCCAGCGTTGGGCCTTCCTG
This sequence comes from Scyliorhinus canicula, assembly GCF_902713615.1. Lineage (NCBI taxonomy): Eukaryota > Metazoa > Chordata > Chondrichthyes > Carcharhiniformes > Scyliorhinidae > Scyliorhinus > Scyliorhinus canicula. The sequence continues at coordinate 143,103,107 of NC_052151.1, read as the reverse complement.
CAGCCCACGTGTCTGGTACCCAGATCGTAAAGACGGATGCATTCAGCTGACTGCCTTTGCGATGCGCCTCCTTCATCTCCCAGGATGGACGAGGTAGTGGCCACGCTCAACTTTATGGATTTGTTACCTGTTACAGCATCCCAAATCCGTGAGCGGACATAGACCGAACCAGTCCTTTCTAAAGTTTGACACATAGTCCCATATGGGGGTCAGCGTAGGTGGCTATCAGATGAGTTGCGAGTATTCTCGAGTTTAGCATGGAAGATAGCATCCTGTTGTGGGGTACATATGTTGTCATCCTGGCCCAGGGCCAGTACCTGAT